>NC_046156.1:14437626-14630389 GCF_011064425.1 Rattus rattus
TCTTCTGAGGTCTTCTTCAATTTCTTTCTTCAGAGTCTTGAAGTTCTTGTTGTACAAATCTTTTTTTGCTTGGTTAAAGTCACACCGAGGTACTTTATATTATTTGGGTCTATTATGAAGGGTGTCGTTTCCCTAATTTCTTTCTCGGCTTGTTTCTCTTTTGTGTAGAGGAAGGCTACTGATTTATTTGAGTTAATTTTATACCCAGCCACTTTGCTGAAGTTGTTTATCAGCTTTAGTAGTTCTCTAGTGGAACTTTTGGGATCACTTAAATATACTATCATATCATCTGCAAATAGTGATATTTTGACTTCTTCTTTTCCGATCTGTATGCCCTTGACCTCCTTTTGGTTGCTGATTGATCTGGCTGGAACTTCAAGAACTATATTGAATAAGTAGGGAGAGAGTGGGCAGCCTTGTCTAGTCCCTGATTTTAGTGGGATTGCTTCAAGTTTCTCTCCATTTAGTTTAATGTTAGCCACTGGTTTGCTGTATATGGCTTTTACTATGTTTAGGTATGGGCCTTGGATTCCTATTCTTTCCAGGACTTTTATCATGAAGGGGTGTTGAATTTTGTCAAATGCTTTCTCAGCATCTAATGAAATGATCATGTGGTTTTGTTCTTTCAGTTTGTTTATATAATGGATCACGTTGATGGTTTTCCAGATATTAAACCATCCCTGCATGCCTGGGATGAAGCCTACTTGATCATGGTGGATGATTGTTTTGATGTGCTCTTGGATTCGGTTTGCCAGAATTTTGTTGAGTATTTTTTGCGTCGATGTTCATAAGGGAAATTGGTCTGAAGTTCTCTTTCCTTGTTGGGTCTTTGTGTGGTTTAGGTATAAGAGTAATTGTGGCTTCATAGAAGGAGTTCGGTAGTGCTCCATCTGTTTCAATTTTGTGGAATAGTTTGGATAATATTGGTATGAGGTCTTCTATGAAGGTCTGATAGAATTCTGCACTAAAGCCGTCTGGACCTGGGCTCTTTTTGGTTGGGAGACCTTTAATGACTGCTTCTATTTCCTTAGGAGATATGGGGTTGTTTAACTGGTTTATCTGTTCCTGATTTAACTTCGGTACCTGGTATCTGTCTAGGAAATTGTCCATTTCCTGCAGATTTTCAAGTTTTGTTGAGTATAGGCTTTTATAGTAAGATCTGATGATATTTTGAATTTCCTCTGAATCTGTAGTTATGTCTCCCTTTTCATTTCTGATTTTGTTAATTTGGACACACTCTCTGTGTCCTCTCGTTAGTCTGGCTAAGGGTTTATCTATCTTGTTGATTTTCTCAAAGAACCAACTTTTGGTTCTGTTGATTCTTTCTATGGTCCTTTTTGTTTCTACTTGGTTGATTTCAGCTCTGAGTTTGATTATTTCCTGCCTTCTACTCCTCCTGGGTGTATTTGCTTCTTTTTGTTCTAGAGCTTTTAGGTGTGCTGTCAAGCTGCTGACATATGCTCTTTCCTGTTTCTTTCTGCAGGCACTCAGCGCTATGAGTTTTCCTCTTAGCACAGCTTTCATCGTGTCCCATAAGTTTGGGTATGTTGTACCTTCATTTTCATTAAATTCTAAAAGTTTTTAATTTCTTTCTTTATTTCTTCCTTGACCAGGTTATCATTGAGTAGAGCATTGTTCAATTTCCACGATATGTGGGCATTCTTCCCTTATTGTTATTGAAGACCAGCTTTAGGCCGTGGTGGTCCGATATAACGCATGGGATTATTTCTATCTTTCTGTACCTGTTGAGGCCTTTTTTGACCAATTATATGGTCAATTTTGGAGAAAGTACCATGAGGAGCTGAGAAGAAGGTATATCCTTTTGCATTAGGGTAGAACGTTCTATAAATATCCGTTAAGTCCATTTGGCTCATGACTTCTCTTAGTCTGTCTACGTCTCTGTTTAATTTCTGTTTCCATGATCTGTCCATTGATGAGAGTGGGGTGTTGAAATCTCCTACTATTATTGTGTGAGGTGCAATGTGTGTTTGAGCTTTAGTAAGGTTTCTTTTTATTTATGTAGGTGCCCTTGTATTTGGGGCATAGATATTTAGGATTGAGAGTTCATCTTGGTGGATTTTCCTTTGATAAATATAAAGTGTCCTTCCTTATCTTTTTTTTTTTGATGACTTTTAGTTGAAAATTGACTTTATTTGATATTAGAATGGCTACTCCAGCTTGCTTCTTCCGACCATTTGCCTGGAAAGTTGTTTTCCAGCCTTTCACTCTGAGGTAGTGTCTGTCTTTGTCTCTGAGGTGTGTTTCCTGTAGGCAGCAGAATGCAGGGTCCTCGTTGCGTATCCAGTTTGTTAATCTATGTCTTTTTATTGGGGAGTTGAGGCCATTGATGTTGAGAGATATTAAGGAATAGTGATTATTGCTTCCTGTTATATTCATACGTGGATGTGTTATGTTTGTGTGCTTTTCTTCTCTTTGTTTTGTTGCCAAAACATTAGTTTCTTGCCTCTTCTTGGGTATAGCTTGCCTCCTTATGTTGGGCTTTACCATTTATTATCCTTTGTAGTGCTGGATTTGTAGAAAGATATTGTGTAAATTTGGTTTTGTCATGGAATATCTTGGTTTCTCCATCTATGTTAATTGAGAGTTTTGCAGGATACAGTAGCCTGGGCTGGCATTTGTGTTCTCTTAGGGTTCATGACATCAGTCCAGGATCTTCTGGCCTTCATAGTTTCTGGCAAAAAGTCTGGTGTGATTCTGATAGGTCTGCCTTTATATGTTAATTGACCTTTTTCCCTTACTGCTTTTAATATTCTTTTCTTATTTTGTGCGTTTGGTGTTTTGACTATTATGTGACGGGAGGTGTTTCTTTTCTGGTCGAATCTATTTGGAGTTCTGTAGGCTTCTTGTATGCCTATGGGTATCTCTTTTTTTAGGTTAGGGAAGTTTTCTTCTATGATTTTGTTGAAGATATGTACTGGTCCTTTGAGCTGGTAGTCTTCACTCTCTTCTATACCTATTATCCTTAGGTTTGATCTTCTCATTGAGTCCTGGATTTCCTGTATGTTTTGGACCAGTAGCTTTTTCCGCTTTACATTATCTTTGACAGTTGAGTCAATGATTTCTATGGAATCTTCTGCTCCTGAGATTCTCTCTTCCATCTCTTGTATTCTGTTGGTAAAGCTTGTATCTACAGCTCCTTGTCTCTTCTTTTGGTTTTCTATATCCAGGGTTGTTTCCATGTGTTCTTTCTTGATTGCTTCTATTTCCATTTTTAATTCCTTCCACTGTTTGATTGTGTTTTCCTTTAATTCTTTCAGGGATTTTTGTGTCTCCTCTGTATGGGCTTCTACTTGTTTATTTATGTTTTCCTGGAATTCTTTCATGCATTTTTGCGATTCCTCTCTGTAGGCTTCTACTTGTTCTCTAAGGGAGTTCGTCATGTCTTTCTTGAAGTTCTCCAGCATCATGATCAAATATGATTTTGAATCTAGATCTTGCTTTTCTGGTGTGTTTGGATATTCCATGTTTGTTTTGATGGGAGAATTGGGCTCCGATGGTGCCATGTAGTCTTGGTTTCTGTTGCTTGGGTTCCTGCGCTTGCCTCTCGCCATCAAATTATCTCTAGTGTTACTTTGTTCTGCTATTTCTGACAGTGGCTAAACTGTCCTATAGGCCTGTGTGTCAGGAGTGCTGTAGACCTGTTTTCCTCTCTTTCAGTCAGTTATGGGGACAGAGTGTTCTGCTTTCGGGCGTGTAGTTTTTCCTTTCTACAGGTCTTCAGCTGTTCCTGTGGACCTGTGCCTTGAGTTCACCAGGCAAGTCACTTGCAGCAGATAAGTTAGTCTTACCTGTGGCCCCGAGGCTCCAGTTCGCTCGCGGGGTTCTGCCCACGGGCTCTCTGCGGTGGCAGCGACCGGGAAGATCTGTGCCGCCTCTTCCGGGAGCCTCCGTGCACCAGGGTTCCAGATGGCCTCCGGTGTTTTCCTCTGGAATCAGCAATGTGTGTAGAGAGCAGTCTCTTCTGGTTTCGCAGGCGTGTCTCGAGAAAACATTTTTTAAAATACATTAAAAAACAGCACAGTTAAGAGGAACACATCGTTGGCCTTAGCTTGGATTTCTAGGAAGGTATTTCTCAACAAACACCCAAATCAGATTAATGAGTCAGGCAAGAAACAGCAGTTTGCATAAGAGGAACCATGCACATCCAGATGAAGAGAAAAAGATGGCCTTGTGGTATTCAGGGATGAAACAAGGTCATTGTAGCTAGAACATGCCAAATACAGTGGAATGTAGAAAACGAACAAACCAAACAAAACAAATTCAGAAAACTCAAGTCAAAGCCATTGGGTTTTCTTCTAAGTAAGGTAGAAGCTCTGGAGAATTTTAACTGGGTATTTACATAGTCTTAACATTTTAGCACCAAGGCACACACCTTTAATCTCAGCACTTGGGAGGCAAAGGCAGGCAGATTCACAGCCAACCTGATCTACACAAGTTCCAGAACAGCCAGGACTACATTGAGAGAGGGAGAGAGGGATGGGAAGGGAGGGAGGGAAGGAGGGACGGAGGGGGAGAGGGAGAGGGAGAGGGAGAGGGAACTCCTAGAGCCTTGCAGTAAAATTGTCATGTTTTTAAGCCCCAGCACTCTTAAATTAGTTTTTTAAGTGAAGATGATAATTACCATTGTGTGGAGTAATGGTTACAAGGTCAGAGGGACAGCTCAGAAGATAGTGCAGCTTTCGAAAGATGTCAGTACAGACGGGAGCCAGCAGCAGACCTAGTGTTACACAGACAAGGATAGAACAGACCTAGCGTTACACAGACAAGGATAGAACAGTGTTGGCTGCCACTGGCACAAGTATGGCTGGGCTTGGAGAGAGAGAGACAGCTACGTACAGAGCTGAGGTTCCATGCAGCTATGCGACTGTCATCAAACCATCTTAAATGTAGAATTTTTCATTGCATTCTCAGTTCTATAATAACCTCAAAGAAATAAACACAGGGCAATCTGGTGACATACTGCCAAGAAGACTGTTTTATTTAGACTTTCCTTAGTACTAAAATAATTTACTTTTCTCAGCAAGGGGCCTCAGGTTTGAGAACTTGCCTGTATTAATTACCTTTTTCATTGTTGTGACACAACACCTGATAGAAGCAACCTGAAAGGGAAAAGGAACTTTGCCTCATGCTTAAGAAGGGGTAAATTCCTTTCCAGTGCAGAAGGCATGTGGAGAGAACAGCAGATGACTGGTCCAGGCAGGAAGCAGAGAGGTGAATGCTGGTGTCCTAGCTTTCTCTCCCCCACCCCATTTCTTTTTATTCTGTGGGGATCCCAACCCACGGTCTGCCACCACTCAGAGAGTCAGGATAGGTCTTCCATCCTCCATCCTTGCTGGGTGCCTCCGGGATACACGCAGAGATGCATCACAGGTCACCCCAAATCCAGTTAGGTTAGTGATGACCAACTGTCATACTATGCTACAGAACATAAGGGAAATGTTTGCAGAGTAACTTTGGTACATTGTGAATGCGAGTCAGTGGATTCCACAAAACAAATAGATATGGTGGTTGAATCAATGAAACAGCCTTAGAATTTATCATATCTTTCAAAAATAAAATAAAAATATATTTGTGTATATGCTATTATCAATTTTTTAAAAAAGTATTTATGTGAATACACGTACAGCTATGTATATGTATATGTATATGTATATGTATATGTATATGTATATACCTGCACAGACTAGAAAATGATATCAGATGCCCTGGAACTAGAGTTAGAGGTAGTTATGAATTTCCTGATGTGGGTGCTGGGAACTGAATTTAGGTACTCTGAGCTTTCTCTGTGATGGCCTCAATACTTTTTAATAAAGACTTTTTTTTAAAGAAAAGCCTGACTATGGTTCATAGATGTATATTTCTAAGTGCCTTTATTGCTATAAAGAGTCACCGTGACCATGGCAACTTACAAATAAAGCATTTTACTAGGGGCTTACTTACAGTTTCAGAGGGTTAGTCCAATATGGCGGGAGACATGGCAACAGGCAAGCAGACATGGTGTAATAACTAAGTACTTGCATTTGATCCACAGTAGGAGGCAAAGAAAGAATAAGCCTGATAGAGACTTTAGAAACCGCAAAGCCCACCCCCAGTAACATACAATCTCCAACAAACCCAAACCCCCAATCCTAATCCAAGAATTACAAGCAGCTTCAAATGTGTATAATCTCTCAGTTGTGTGTTTAAAACACTAAAAGCCCAGTTTCTCGAGAATCAAGGCTATCTACTAAATGTAACTGCTTATAAAATTAAGCAAATTACATACCTCCAACATACAATGGCACAGATGCTATGTGTATGGCCGTGGAAGGGGTGTTGATCTGGAAGAGGTGAGGAATGAAACTTGGTACAGTGCCATCTTTGAGGAAACTTGAGCCATAGCTTTCCAGAGAGTGACCTCGTGGTTTACTTTTCTTGCACATTTAAACATAGTAGAACTTGTTATCTGTGACCTTTATAGTAAGGATGAATTCTATTGGCTGATCAACAGAGCTCAGTGCTAGCCCCAGAGGAAGGATCTGTGATAAGCATCGGGATAGGTTCTATTGGTGAGGTATTTAAAATACACGGTGCCTCTTTCAGGTGGATGTGTTCTGTTCACTGCAGGACTAGAGCCTAAGTAACACTCAGGGTATTGGGGGGATCCAGGTGGAGGCTGGCTTCTAACAGAGTAGCAAAGAATCACCAGGTTTATTGATCACTTATCATTCTGGCAATCCAGGTGACTAGGTATCATTCATTTTCCTATTGTTGAAGAAAAGTGTCCAATGTGGTCGCCAATTCTGGTTTCCCCAATGCTTACTCTAAGCTGTGCATCCTACATCCTTTACCATCACAAAAGGAAGAAAAGGGAGGAGAAGCTGGACCAAAGCAAGACTAAATGCAGCAGTGCCAACTCTGAGTCCTGTAACTGACTCTGTATCAAAGGGCTTAGATGGCTCTGAGGCTCTTCCAGCTGTGTTGACTGCAGTGTACTTCTCTCCATTGGGCCGTTCCTACTCCTCGTTTGTCGCTCTCAGCAGACATCCCAGGGTTCTGGCATTTCCAAAACCTTGGAGTCCAATACAATCCAGGCTCACTTTCACAGCTTCACACAAACGGCTCTCTGAACCTCCATACAGTGAGTGCCCTGCAGCACATCTGGCCTCAGCTGTGCTCTGTAACTATGGAGGAAGACTCTGTAACCCTTTTATTCCTATATCCTTGATTCTGTAGCCAGATCCACATGGATGAAGCTGCCATGGTCTTCTTGCTTGAGCCCAAAGCTGGCCCCTTCTTAATTACATCTGCATAAGCTTTCCTTGGTATTTTTATAGTCTGAGGAAATCTTTGATCCTTTTCCTTTCACAGGTTGCAGAATTATTACACTTATTATCAATTTAGCATCAGGCCTTTCTTTAAACTTCTCGTTTCTCTGAGCACAGGACTTGGCTCCAGCACTAATTTCCTTGTGCTCCTTTCTCCTCAGACTCACATTTTATTTTCTTCTTGCCCAGCTCGCTCTTTTTTCACTGTAGATCTGTATGACCATCTGACATGGTCAGTACGAAGTTGTCTTGAATATCTGCTGCCAGTCATATTAGTCCAAAACGCTTCCATTGAACCTCAGGCAGATTCTTAGGAGAAAGGCAAAAAGTAGCTCCTTTCTTTGCCAAACGATTTCAATAACTGTCTCTGGCCCAGATGCTAATTTTGTTCTCCCTGAAACATTGATCTGGGCCTCCATCATTACATGGCTTTTAGCACTACTGTCTTCCAGGTTCTTCCTAGGATGGTCCAGTAAAGCCCTGCTTACAGCATTAAACCACTTTCTTAATCCAAATTCCTAAAGTCAGCATTCATCCAACAGGCAACATGTAAAGTCTGTCACAGCAACACCCTAGTCCCTTTGATATAGAGTTTAGTTACAGGATTGTCTTAGTTACTTTTATATTGCAGTTAAGAGACACCATCACCAAGGCAACTTTTAACAAAAAACCTTTAGTTGGTTGCCAGCTTACAGTTTCAGAGAGTTAGTCCGTCAGCATCATGGTGGGGAATATGGCAGCAAGCAGGGTGGCATGGCACTTGGGGCAGTAGCGCTCATGTCTGATACACAAGCAGGAGATAAAAAGAGAGACTGTGCCTGGCATGGGCTTTTGAAACTTTCAAGTCCATCCCCACTCCTATCTCCCAACAAGGCCACACCTCCTAATCCTTCTCAATGAGTTCTACTAACTTTGAGCCAAGCATTCAAGTACATGAGCCTATAGAGGTCCTTCTCATTCAAACCAACACACTAATCATGTTGTTAATTAGCAAGTGTTTCTCTCAGCTCTAAAGTATTTAATAAGTCTACAAGAGATGGAAAAAAGAGGAGAATTTTTAAATTGGTTGTTTCTTACTTGTTCTTGTTGTTATTAAACTCTAGGGTCTTTCCTGTCTTAAAAGTTTAACCCTTTAACAGTAACAGCCTATAAATTTTGTAGTTTGTGTTTTGTTTGTAGCCTGTGATAGCTGGAAGAAAAAATATTTTGACACTAAGAAAATCACAGCATCATTGGAGGAAGTCTTAACAAAACTTCGAGAAGATTTGGAACTTTACTATAAAAAACTGCTCATGCAGCTTGAAGCCAGGGAGATCAAGATGCGACCAAGGAATCTGGCAAACATCTCAGATTCTAAGGTACTGTAAACGGTGCCCTCTCCTGCTAGAAAAGTCCTACCCAGGAAGTAGGATCATGTTTTTACAACAGGAGAGAAACCGGGCCGAGAGTTATGAAATATAAAAATCTTTCCTTTACCTTGGTAGAGGTCAATTGGCAGAACTGAATAGATTTTCTTATATAAAACAGTTTAACAATTAGGTATTTTTAAACATATTCCTAATTTGACTCAGCCAATAAAACACTATGCTGATTTTTAGGTGTTTGCTAATATCTTCGTAAGTTAATAGTGTTAATGACGTTAAACTGATGGTGCATTTTACAAATACCGATTTTGTTACAAGACAGGATCTTCCTCTGTGTCCAGCCTGGCCTTAAACTGAGATTCTACTGCCTCAGCTTCCTCAGTACTGAGGTCACAGATGTGCACCCCAATGCCAGACTCAGTTCTTAAAAATAATAATTGACTAGTGTAGAACCAAAGAGAAAGTAATTCCTAATGCACAAGAACTCAAAAGAAAACAGATACCTAACACGACAGGTCTTATTTTAACCACCATTTCATAGTCTATGTTCATAAGGCTATTTATACTAAATATTCAGATATACTAAATAAATGATTTTATGTCTCACACAGAATTATCTTATAATCCAGATCACCGAAGTACAACATGCTATTGACCAACTTAAGAGAAAGTTGGATACTGATAAAATGAAACTCATATTAGAAGTTAAGGTAATCTATATTTTTCCTAAACAGATTATAAAATTTATTTTGAAATAAAGTGGCATTTGAACCTTGACTATCAATGTTATAAGGGTAGCCAGGACTGACTCTTCTTAAATTGATTCATTAGCATTAATTAGCAGAGGATGTACAAATGCATAAGGAAAACTAAATACAATAAAAAGATGCATGTAACAGGCAAAGGTAAAAGGTTACTAAAAGTAATTAAGGCTAAAGGACATGTTAAAATTTTAAAAATTGTTTTCCTTCAGTTGTGTAGCATGCATGAGGTCCTATATTTCAGATATTGGTAAATTTAATGAACTTCTAGTTAAGCCCCTAACTCCCACATGTCTTCCCTGTTCCTGGGCAATCATTTTCTTGTTATTTCATACATGTGGAGTGTGGCTTCTCTGATGAATGCTAAACTTCCTCCAGAGGTGAGACGCCACACTTTATTTCTCCAGTAGGAGCTCTTGTACACTAGATACTCAGTATGTGGTGTAGAGCCTTCTCCACGTTTTGAAAAGTCATGTGTAACTGGATCATAGGAATAGTCTCTGAAGTAGGTGTGCCTTTGCTGCAGCTTTTACATAGGAAGCATATGTTGGTTTGTTTTGTTTGTTTTGTTTTTTGCTTTGTTTCAGCCTTGAGATTCTTGTAGCCCACTGTGCATGATAGACAAGCACTTCTCTGCTGGGATTAAAACATAAAAACTCTTTTGTTGAACATGAGACTCTATATTCCTTCTATATACATAGAACTGAAGTCCCAGAAATTCTCCACTTACTCTCTTTGTCCAGATTAGCTTCGTGGTACACAATTATCACTTTCTAGAATTAGCACTGACTCAGAACTTTCTAGAGTGGAGACGTTGTGTCCCTCACTGTTGAGAATGGTTAACACTTCTACCGTCCTTTTGTTAATTTACATTCACAATGGCCCACTACTTTGGACAGTGCAGTTCTAGGCTTCTCACCTCCCTCAAGGCTGCCTCACACTAGGGTGCTTAAGACTTAGGAGGAAAAGAACAGGATAACTTATGCAATCAAAACCACCTTGTCCAGGGAAGGAGAACTGTGTGTTCAACATGTGGAGAGGAAGGCAGAGTGCGGACTTGTACACCTAAGATAGTGGGGATTCAGAAAAGAGTGTCCCCAGACCTTCCATTGTGACTTCCTCTGCTTTCCTCTGGAACACGTGCACATTAGATTCCGCCTCCTGTATGGAGTTTAATTTACAAATGTGACTTATGACTTGAGCATAAATAATAATTTAGTTTTAAAGACACAAAGAAAATAAAGTTTTTGACTTATGGAATAGGAGAAAAAAATGCTCTACTTAACCATAATGGCTAAAGGCTATACAACCAGTACTAAGTGTTTATTGATTCCTGAACTACCTAAAACATCCCCACCAATGCTAATCAGAAATAGGGGCAGAAAGCAGGCCTGAGTCCTTTGCAGCCGTGTTTATTCAAGGTAGCAGAGAATAAGTAGTGCTTCTAAGGGTGTAATGCTGTGTCTTAACAAACTTTGTTTAAAAATAGAGCATGTGACACCAGGGACCCAGGGAAGCCTGAGTTCTTTACTCTTGGCAAAGTGTGCGGAGCAGCACACAGCTGCTCCAGCCTGCGCTTCAAGTCTGACGACGACTTAGCTGCTGGTTGGCCTCAGGGTTCCTATTTACAGAATGAGGAGAACCAAAGGCTTAAGACCTGAGGAGCTTCTGGGCGCAGAGTACATCCTATGCGTCTCTTCATTTCCTGTCCTTCCCTGAGAGTCTGTGCTCAGGGTCTGGGCAGCATGTTTTACTTGTTACGCATGAGATTTTAAAGCTAACATAAAAAATAAGGCTCTTTTCATTCTGTGTTTTCAACTGACCTTCGAATACTCATGAAGGGCACTCACTATCTCCTGCCCAGAGTCAGCAGCCGAGCCTGTCACAGGGTGCATGATATATGAGCGCACTGTGGTGACCTAGTCAGAGTGAAGGCAGGGCAGCTGAGGACAGCCCACCCATGGTGCGCTGTGGGAGGACGGGATGACGTTCACTCTTTAAAGGCACCTCTTTCCACAGATGAGGAAACAAGCGGCTTCGGATTTACAGACATTAAGAGCTGATCTGACACAGAAGAAAATGGGTACACCTTTCCGATCTCCAATATGTATGTTCATTTATCTCTTGAAATTTTAAATACTTATTTGAACAAAATTTAAAATAGATTTAATTTTTATTTTTTGTGCATGTAGTGCAAATTATAGCATAAATCTATATAGTAGCTGTTTATTTTAAAGATTTTGAGTCTATTACCTATTTTGTAGTACTATATTTTATAATTACTTATTATTTAATAAACTTAAATTATAGGCCAATATAATGGCAAAATTAATGATTAGCAAAACATGTGTTTCAGTAAATACCAGTGTATTTGCCAGGATATATAATTTTGTTAATCACATTTTGATTAAAAACAATTTCAACTACAACAAATTTGTGTCTAATAATTTAATTTGTATTGATTTTAGAAATGTAAGATGAATTTTAGAAATATAATTATTCAACATATAACATGGGAGTAAATAGTTTTACTGTCATAAATAACTATGTAAATAGAAAATACAATATTGTCATAACAGGTGATAAATCATTTATTCTAATTTGGAAGGGGATTATATGTAAAGAAGATAGGAATTATGTAATGGAGTTCAAAGGAAATAATAAAATGTAATGATTTGTTTTATTTGTATTTAATTTTATATGCATGGATGTATGTATGTCTGCGTACCATGTGTGTACAGGAAGAGTGAGTCAGATCCTCAGTAACTGTGGTTGTCACCAACCATGTTCTGGGAATTGCACCCAAATCCTCTGGAAGAGCAGCCTCTTAGCTGCTGAGCCAGCTCTCCAGCCCTGTAACTACTGACTGCTTTGAGAAAGAAAACAAGGATTGCTTTACGCTAGACATTTCTTTTCACAAAAAATAATCTTTTAGAAAAAGGAACAAATTGAGAGAATAATGTTCTTAGGTGGCTTAAAAAGCAAAGTGCAAATGCAGAAGAGAAATCAGAAAAGTGGGCAGGAAATGAGTATTACTCCACAGGGACCCGGTGACTGCAGGGGTAAACAGTGAGTAGAGGGGAGCCCAGCAGCCGCTTACCCTTATGACAGGAGTTCCCAGGGTCTCCCGGGTGACGCCTACTTGTTCAGGTGTTACTAAATATCCTCTTGCATTTCACTGGTAGGCCTCTCTATCTGACATGCTGCCTACATGTTTAAGTGACTCTAATGTGCTTATGTCATGAAATACTCGTATGTACTGTAAGGAGTCAGCAACCAGAAAAGTCAGGCCTACTCACTTTTATGACGCAGGAGATGCCAGATTCCTGGTTCTAAATTCAAGATCTGTCGAAAATAAATTCAACATAAACTTCTTCTCAAAGGCTAAGCTTTAAAGACTATGTTCAAAGCCAACAATTTCCATTTCAAGTTACACATCTTTTATTAGCATATATTAATTATAAAAATAATGGGCTTTACTATGATAGTCTATACATGTGTGTAACACACTATGGTCATGTGCACTCCCTTCTCCAGTATCTTCACTTGTCTACTAGTTATACATTTTTAAAAATCCCTATTGATTTTTAACAGTATATTTATATACTGTATATAATAACAGTATATAATAACAGGAGGAAAAATTCAGCATGGAATTCTAAAAGCAACTTTTCTAATTATAATATAATATAATTATAATACTGAAACAGAGGAATATTTAATAGAGTAAGTTGACTTGTTTTTTGCTTTTACATTCCTGGATATTTAAGATATGTATGTATTTTCCAAGTACAAATGAATAGTTTCTTTATTTCTTACCTGTGTATTGAGTAGACCAATAAGTAAGTTAGGGTAACATGACAAAATATATATTTTTATCTCTTGAAGAGGTAGATCTGCTTACACAGGCCAGTCCTGCAAATCTAACCGTCTGACAAAAGACATTCCTCTGTCTGTATCACAGCCGTGGTCTCAGGGCTCCCCACATTTCCTCCGTTTGCTCTCTGGCTAGAGCGTCATCTGAGTAGTCCAGACAGTTCGCGTTCCACATGCCAATGCCCCGCAAACCGTAGTGTTTGACGAATGCTGCCTTTAGTGAGATGCTCCGGGGGTTATCATACCACACCTGATGCAAACGGCCAGTGGGATCCTATACAAAACAATTAAATTGGAAATTTAAAGTATTCAGTACAACAAGGGAAAATACTGAAATCCAAGGATTCAAAATGCATGCAATAAAATTTGTAAACATTATAGCATGTTACTTCACTGCTCTGTTTTCATGTTTGTATACGTGATATCTCTAAATACTGTCTTGTGGTGCTTTAGCAGCCATAAACACTGCACAGTTTAACCTCTACTTAAGAGGTGTTCATTCTATTTAAGAACCCCCCTGCCTTATTTGATCTGTTCTGATTATTAGCAACTAAGGCGTGCACTTGAACCACTGCAGACCATAGAGCTCTTAGATGTACAGACTTCAGTTAGGGCCTGGTGACAAGACCTGGCACCCACAAGGATGAGGTGAGAGGTTCATAAGTTCAAGGCAAGCCTGAGCTACAGTGAGACCCTGTCAGAAAAAAACACAAGACAGAACTGACAGTCAGACTCATGTATTTTCACTCTACAGAAAGCTTGTTGAATCAAACAAGGCAGGTGCTGGGATAAAATATTATTTTATGTCTTAACATTCCACTAGGTAACTCTGATATGCAGTCCAAGTAAAGAGAACAACTGTTACTATCTATTAACACCAGATTCTTTCTTTCTTTCTTTAATTTATTTGTATTTTTTTACAGTTTCTGGAAGTGTGCCGACCTAGGGTTCCACAGATGAATGTTGTTTGTGATAAATCAGCCAGATGAACAGGTAATAGCAGCGGAGGAGGAGAGTGCCGCCTTCCTGGCCCTCCAGAATTGATTCTGAGAGGCTGCCGGAGGTGACTCCACACAGAGATGCAGACTGAGGTCTCACACTTACCCTACCCTGCCACACTGTTTCTCAAGAAACACATGGGTTATCAGAAAAGAAAGAAAATTAGAGGACCAGATGTAGGCAAAAGAACAAATGAAGAAGGAAAATGTTTTAAGGAAAAAGTCAGAACTGTAATGAAAGATAGGTTACTGTTCTAAATGCATTAGGTAACTGCTTGAAGGCGACTCTGAGTGAACGCCAGTAGCACTCTATGTGGGGTGGCATCGTGAGTTATTCTCCCCGTGGTCACTTGGTAAGCGACAGGCCGCGGTGTGTCCAGCCCAGCGGGCTCATTCAGTACAGGCACACTATTCAACTCTTCATCTTGTGCGTTGGGAGCCTAAGCTTGCTTCAAGTATACACGGCATGCTGCTGTGGATGAGCAGGGTAAAGGAACAGCGTCTGTGCAAGCTCAACACTCTATTGTACTGTGACCCCACATGAGGACCATAACAGGGACAGCACGCTTGTCTAAAGTGCCACTAACTGATTCCCAAGCTCACCGTATTTTATGAATTATTTAACCTCAAATAGTACATTTTAGATAGTGGTTACCAAGACACACTCGTCAGACCATAAATAATAATTAAGAGTTCAAGGGCTTTAGATATAAAGACATGATGAGTAAAAATGCTGTCTACCTTGATTTTATGGGTGGATGCTCTGTACTGTGCTGAAAACCATACTGAATCCTATCGACATATGCAACTAATACATGCGAATAAAACTGTCTTAAAGTGTGTCCAGAAAATAAAAATACTCACCTCAGAAAACAAATCTATTCTTTCAAAGACACTAAAATGGTAGTTATATTAGAAGACAGGGATAGGGAGGATGGGAGATGTTCAAAGGGCACATGATTTTAGACAGACAAGAGAGCAGTGCTGAAAGCCATCATCACTATACTCCGAGCGAGGTACTGAGGGTTTACAGACTTGAAACCTGCTGGTTTCAACTGATTACGATTCCACATACACATTATAAAAGAAGCATGGGAGGTAAGACACGTTAAGTAGTGAGTTTAACCGTCCTAGTTTATACACATTTCAAAACTGGTTATATACCATAATTAGATATAATTTTATCAACTAAAAATGTATTTTTTAAAAAGGAATGTTTCTGCATCTTCTTCCTTACTGAAAAATTAAGCCAGTGGTTACAAAACAGTGCATGACAGTATATGCATTCTAAACTATATATAACTGATTACTATAACCATAAAATAATCCTCCCCTCCTGGTTCTGAGTGGATTAATACAGGCTCCATGTTAAATAAATAGTTATATGTACTGTAACACTTCTTAAATATTTTAATATAATTCTATACAATAGAAATCTCAGACAACAGATATGGCCAAGTGTTTTCTAAATATATTTGGCCATACCACATGCACACATATTTGCCCATGTATGTGCTTGTCTATGTATAATGTTAACAGAGCTCTAGTAATACTGCTCAATATATACTATTTATACCCATAGAGAACCATATGTATATATGTATATATACATATATATACATGTAAGATAGGATTATAACATACCCAAGTTTAACTATTAGGCATTTAATTTTGATTCTGAAGTTCAGAGTGCTTAATACTATATGTGCGTAGTAATGTGCTTGCAATCAATTTATAAACATCAGTCAGTGCTATAAGGGCAACAAATAACTAATATCTCAGTACTCCCTCTAAAGCAACACAATTCAAAGAAACTTTAAAGACAATTTCTACTTCAGGTTTTTAGGTAAAAATGTTTTATTTTCGCTAGATTGTGAAACATAACAATTCTTTGATTCTGGAATAGACATTTCTATTGCTACTCCTAAATTTTTTTAACCACACTTATAGTTCATGTTTTCTTATGTACTATTTCTCTGTCTCTAAGCTTTAACATTCCTTATAAATTTGTTTTACTTGTAAAATAAACTTGATAGATGCTATTATTTTCACTTTAAAAATATATCATGACTCATCTACTCTCAGTTTCAAACCTACTTCTTTGGGCCTCATCAGACTCATTAAGCTATTTTGAAATAAATGGAGACTTTCAAACATAAAACCTACTTTGACCAAAGCCCTTTCAAAAACAATTACCTTAGCATAATTATGAACTCTTAAGGAAGTCCTGTTTGTGATAGGCACATGGTATAGAACTTTCAAAAGGAAACTAACCAAGCAGAGCACTGCACTAGTAACGTAACTGGAATTGTTCTCTGGGGAACTAAATCTACTGACTCCACAGACCCAGAGACAGGCGTACACAAGTAAACAGTCAAATAGCTACATACCACAACATAGTAAAATTATATAAATAGCATAAATGTCCACAGTTTGAGCTTTACCTTGTAGTTATAGTATGGAGCTTGCTGGTCTTGGTTCCACTGGCTTCCAGAAACAGAACTGTTTACTTGCTTCATGATGACTCTGTAGGGCACCTGATGTCCTGCAGCATCACTGCAAGGAGCCCCTCTGAAAGGGACCTTTGCAATGGTGCAAATATCATCCTAGAAATTAAACAGCGTGCATGTTGTTATTGAGCAAATGTTAAAAAGCCAAATGAGAAAAACAGTAAAACTGTTAAAAGGTATGCATTAGGGTTAGAGAGATAGCTCAGTGGTTGAGAGCACTGACTGCTCTTCCAGAGGTCCTGAGTTCAATTCCCAGCAACCACATGGTGGCTCACAAGCATCTGTAATGGGATCTGATGCCCTCTTCTGGTGTCTGAAGACAGTGACAGTGTACTCATATACATAAAAATAAATTAAAAAAAAAAAAAAAGACATGCTGCAAATAACCTGACTGGACAGAATAATCACGAAATTGGTAATACAATGACATGCACAGCGTTCAGAAACTGCCATGATATTAAAGAATTAAAAAGAAACAAAGCTTACCTTCAAAATGAATTTCAGAAATTATTTAATAAAGTTTCATATATTCAGAGCAGAGCAAAGTATGTAATGGAGTCATGTCACATATAAGTTGTTCTTACCTTTGAGAGGTTTAGGCAAATGTAATCATAGCCATACCAGGGAATACCCATTACAAGTTTCCTGGGGCTGATGCCCATCCTGAGGTAGTCGCCATATCCTGGTCATGGGGGACAGAAAACGCATAAGCATTCTGTTTCTATAGCTGTAAAAACGTACGTTCAAGCTGGACAACCAAACCAAATCTTGTTTGTAAAAACAGGTATATTTGTGCAGATACAAGGTGAGCTTTCTTCTATAATGTCCTAAAAGCCATTCCTTAAGAACTGGAAGTCCTATGTCTTGCTTTCCAAGATTTTTTTGTCTTGTTTTGCTTAAATAAGAGATGATATTCAGTGTAGATGATGTTGGAAACAGAATACACACAGTATAGGAGAAATAACAATGTCAGGAAATCATACTAATTTAGGTGTTAACTGCTAACATATATTTGATATTTGGGATTATAAAGCTTCAAAAAAAGTTCTATAAATCTTAAACTTTGTGGCAGTAATATTCAGAATTTCTTTCAGAAACTCAAGTATTCCATGTTTAAAAATATGTGTTTCCTAATGATTGGTGGAGATAACAAAAATGCCTTTGCTGTTATAATGTAGCAACCTGTAGTTTAGAACACAAAGAACATGAATGAAGTCTCCAACTACTTCTGAGAGTTGGCTGCTAGATCTTGTGCTACAGCCACAGATGCTGGAAACTCATGAGCGTACAGTCCTGTCATAACCACAGAATGCTTTTGTTTTGTCCTCCCCAACTCTGGCTCTCATAGTCTTCCTATCCACCCCACAAATGGTTGTTGAGCCGTGTGTGTGTGTGTGTGTGTGTGTGTGTGTGTGTGTGTGTGTGTGTGTGTGTGTGATAGATACAAAGTACCCATGAGTTCCTATTTCTGGTTGAATATATATATGGTTGATTCTATACCCATATATATACACAGTTACTACCTGAACTCTTGACTAGTTGTGAATTTCTGCATTAACTTCTATAATATTAAACAAAAATATTTTGGCATATTTTATTATAACACATTTTATTATATTTTATTCATAAAGCACACTTTTATATAGAAAGAGTATATAAATAATTTAGAAATACTAAAACACACCTTAGCGTCTGAGGGTTTGGAATAAATATTACTAATTAAGTGATCATTTTTTGAATTCTTACCAGTTAATGTCTGATTGTAGGGAGCATTGGCGGCTGCAATACATTCTGACCAGATCTGACTTTGCTCATCGTAAGACATCACAAAAAGAAAGTCGCAAGCATCCGCAATCCCAGTATAATTATAGCACCTTTTGTCTATGCCCTTTGGTGACCAAGCTACATCAAAAGTTACCTGTGAAAAAACTATATATTATTTACATAACATTTTCTTGCCTTATTCTACTCAAGAATAAAGAAATATTTATAATGGCTGCATGTGGAATCTAACACAAGTAGAAGAGGGCTAATAAATATGTTTTGTTACTGCATTGGACTGGCCGTGTCTATATCTGGATATACAAGGACCAGGAGCAGAGCACTGTAAAGAAAAAGAATTTCAAATCCAAATGTTCTCAAAGCCTGGGCTGGGAACTCAGTGGCTGGAAGGAGCAAGTTCACTGATGATACACGATGTTGGAGCCTTTGAAGAAGGTGAAAGTGGAGCCACAAGGAGAGAAATCACATCCGGAAGACTAAGGTACTGTGCAGGCCGCATAGGTCAGTCAGCCTTTGGTACTGCTTGATAGGATTCTGAGTTAGTTCCTGATGCACAATTATTCACATGGTAGGGTGGACCAAATACTACACACACACATACATACAGTCAGAGGACTGACATTTATGATATGAAGTGATATGTTGAACATATCACTCACATGACCTTAGTTTCTGCAAACAGCTAAATGACAGGTGACAAATTATCCTGTACTCTGAACGGTGATGCACAAGGATGAGTAGCTTAAAATACTACAAGTTTTTTTTTTACCTCAATTAAATATTAAGTTTTATTTTAACATGTAGAAACAGTCTAAAATCCCACCAAATGTTTTCCCTCTATTTGGCACCCAGTAAACACTTAATAATTATTATAAAATGATTGTTAAAATATTTATATTTTGTCTAATTTACCTTACCAAATTTTCAGACTTCCTCAAAGGTTTTTTCCCATACTTCACTGAGTATTAATAGTTCTACAAAAAATGACTGTGAAGTAAAATGTTTGCATATTGGATCCATTTTGTCATTCCCGCTTATTACAAAATGGAGCTGTGTTGCAAGAATAGAGAAAGTGAGTACTTCTAAGCCAGTGGTTCTCAACCCTCCAAATGCTGGGACCTTTAATGTTGTGGTGATCCTCAACCATACAATTATTTTTAATTGCTACTTTATAATTGTAATTTGTTACTGTCATGAATTGTAATGTAAATATTTTGGTCATAGAGGTTTGCCAAAGGGGTTGGGACCCACAGGTTGAGAACCATTGCTCTAAGCAGTTGAATTTCCAATCTATTCTATTATTAGTTATATATCTTAAATACTAAGAATATGTTCACTTGAATTGCCTGTAACAGTCTATCATATACTTCTGAGAAGGTAGTGGTTAGAGACGAGAAAGCCAGAGCCCTGAGTTTTAGAAGTATTAGTTCTTACAGCTTGCCCTGTGCGAGGTCACATAAGGCATCCAAATCTACTTTCAGAACAAAGATGTAGAGAGACTCTTTACAGCCATCTGTCTGTCTTAGGGTTTTTCTGCTGTGAACAGACACCATGACCAAGACAAGTCTTATTAAGGACAACTTTTAACTGGGGCTGGCTTACAGGTTCAGAGGTCCAGTCCATTATCATCAAGGCAGGAGCATGGCAGCATCCAGGTAGGCATGGTGCAGGAGGAGCTGAGAGTTCTACATCTTCATCTGAAGGCTGCTGCTAGCAGAATACTGACTTCCGGGCAGCCAGGATGAGGGTCTTAAAGCCCACACCCACAATGACACACCTACTCTAACAGGGCTACACCTTCTAATAGTGCCACTCCCTGGGCTGAGCATCCACAAACCATCACACACTTTATGATCGTATTCCTACAATGCTGTTTCCCACTCCAGGCTCTCTATTTCAGACGCCTTTGTTCTCTGACCACCGGCCTCAGAACCCTCTAAGCCATGTCATGAATGACTCCTTTTTGAGTAGTCTGTCATTTGTTCCATTTCCTCTTTTTTTATGAGTTTTTCAAGTATTTCAAAACTAACCCTGTATAGATGATATATAACTTATAAAACCTTCCTTTCAGTTAATTTATTCAGGGCCAGCAAGATGGCTCAGGGTAAGGGCAGTTGCCACCAAGCCTGGAGACCTGAGTTAGTTCTCTGTAACTGATGTGAAGGAAAGAACTGACTCCACAGAGCTGCCCTTTTACACACACACACACACACACACACACACACACACACACACACGCACACATTCATACACAGACTAAAATGTAAATTTTAAAAATTCATTCCATATATACTTATGAAATATTTTCTGAGAGCAAGAGTGATGTTTCTCATCCCATTCTAAGCTGTGAACCTCTACTTCTCGGTCTTCTAGATTGTTACCACTTATTAGTCTTCATTTCTCATCCAAGTTTACATATTACCACAGGATAGTCTTCTAATGTCATCTATTGTATATTGACTAAAATGCATTTTCCTAGCCTGGTATTCTGAATCTTTCACAATCTGGTGGTCTTTGTGCCTTTACTCCTATAAATATGAACTTCATGTAATATATTCACCTAATGTAAACTTGAAAGATAAATTTGGAATTTGATTTCGCTAGTTCCTTTGACCTTGCCCTTTCACTGTGGGTTAATCCAGACCGTCGCATAGACTGCTCTCTACATGCCAATTCTAACCCTCTGCTAAAGGAGAGTGAAGAAAAACTTTCTGAGACCAAAACTTGAGAGGCAGGTGTGTGTGCCAAGCATTTGCTCTTGCTGATCTGTGCTGAAAACTTGAATTCTGCTGAACTCCACAATCACTTTTTGAACATTTACTGAGTGTAAGGGTTATGCCATCATCCCAGTCAAAGCCATGAATCTCCTTCCCACTTATATGTCCATCCTTGGATCATATTGGACCAGCGAGCCTCATGTGACAACCAGCTCTACTAGACTCATCCAAAGCACCTGGTAAGACTGTAGGTCCCCAAGCGCTATCAATCACGTCAGGAAACTTTAACCCCCATGTGATCCTGGAGCAGGCTTCAGAATCATTGGTTTATAGAACTTAGGATGCTCTACTGTGGATGACTGCTACACATAATAGATACTCGGACTATAGTCATCATATACTTTATATAAGGGTGACGTTTGCACTCACAAATTCTACAAAGTATAGATGAGACATTTGCTAATTTTCTATACTGCAGATATTTATAAAATATATAGATATTATTATTCTTACATCCTCAACAATCAGTATAACAGCTATGCATATAAGATACTGTATTAGGTAGTGTTAGAAATGTAAAGATGATTTTAAAGTATATGGGGAGTTTAGCATAGGGTAGGTCAAGTACTTTGCCATTTTATGTACAGGACTCTAGTACAGATTTTGATGTCCACTGGAAACAATCTTCCATGGATACCAAGGGCTATGGGTGTGAGTCTACTTAGATACTTTGGATTTGAGACAGCACCTCACTATGTAGCCCACACTACCCTTGAACTCCAAATCTTCCTGCCTCTTCTACTAAGCACTAGGATTAAAGATTTGTGCCATCACATCTGGCAGGATTTTAAATGTTTAAAGACAGGGATGATTAATTTGCTCAGTAATTTTTTTTTTTTTTTTTTTTTTTTTTTTTTTTTGCTAAAGGTTGTGCGAGGGCCTCATACATATATCTGGGAGTGACTCTCCATGGTGGATTTGTGTGTGTATGTGTTTTTAAGACCCTGAATTTTCTTAATGTGCAACCATGTTTAACAGTCCTGACCTGGAGGCCCACTGCCCTCTGCTACTTATATTGTCTTGACACGATGACTTGTGTTGAGAGCTGCTCTAATTATGTTCCTGGGCCTATTGTCATGGCTCTGACTGGTTCCATAGCATTAGTCCTCTCAGCTTTCACAGGCCCTGAATGCTTTGCAAATAATACAGAGCCTACAGACTGTGAAACAGTTCCCCAGCACTACCCTCTTCTTTAGTGCCTGCTTTTTCTGCTCTGTACCAGTAAAAGCCAGTTTAGGCCCTCCTGGCCTCTAGCTGCCCACAGTCTACAGTGCTGCAGACACGAGGATAGAACAATTGCAGTATTGTATCAAATATATTAAATAACAGTAACATTCCAGAAAGGGGGTTTGTGAAATGTGTGCAGAAACTCTGCCACCATTGCTAGAAAACTAAGATGCATTAGTCATACTTACGTGAATACATTTCGATTAAAAACCAACAACAAAAGTTTATTCACCTGTGATCCCTCAATCTCACGATGGAAACCCTCTGTGGTTTCTCTGACCAAGGCTGTCAATGCTTCATATTCAGGTGACGAGCAATTAACTTCCTGTTCTATGTCTATATTAATTCCATCCATGTGTTGTGCTTTGGCTAAGGCAACTTTTTGCGCTATCCATGCCGCTCTGAAGGTAGGATTAATGATGTCCTTCAGGGCCACATCACCTGGAAGGAACAGACATATTTATACGGATGCTTTTCATGGTAAAACCATGTACTTCACAAAGCCACTCCCAAAGAGATTACAATGTCTTTGAAGCACATCATAAATTTGGAATATTAAGCCTCTAATCTGCTTTCCAAATGAAGAAATAGTACCAGATAACAGCCACTGCTTACTAATCTTCAAAATAGTCACTGTGAGCTAAACAAACTTATCCTCAATTAGAAGCAGAACGTGTAGACCATTACTAAAGGTCAGCATGCTGTACTAGGCAATCACATTTGCTCAAAAACAAGAAGCAGGCTTATTTCTTTTTAAAAAATCTGTATTTGTGAAATGGATTTAATGGTATCTACAGCTAAGTAAGTTTTGAAAAGAGTCATGAAAAGGACTATAGAAAACAGCACACACGTTTTTGCATTGGCTAGACATGGTCTGCTAAATCCGTACCTTTTAGCACTACCCTGGCTCCTTTCGAATGAGCATAGCACATAAGTTCTGAGTCATATTTTCCAAAAACTGCCACAGTCGTAATCTGCGACCAGTCATAAGATTTCCAGGTTTTCTGTCCAACATCAAACACAAAGACCTGCCAGGAAAACAGCGGTAGGCACCGGCACTTAAACTGAGGTTATCATACTGACATCCAGATACTTGAACCACCTCCATGTCAGGCACTGTGGTGGACGCTGGGCACTGAGAGTGTAATAGGAAGACACCAGTTACCAGTATAAGTGGTGGCTACACTGTCTTGAAGAAGGACTGGCTAGTGTTGAGGCCTGAGGACAGACAGAGCACAGTGACCATCAATGTTGAGTATGACAGACACCTAGAATTTAGAAAAGGCATAGAAAAGAACATAGACTGTTGAATCTGGGGTAATTCATGAAAGTCACCTGTGTTGGAAAGTTAGTGTCCTGAGGGAAACGGAGAGAACCAAACCAATTTTTGTTTAATAAAACCACCTTATTGTATGGACTCATAAAAACATCACTCATGTAGATTAAGGTAGCCAGTCAAACTGCACCTCAGTGAACTTCTGTACAGACCGGATGGCCTGTGAAGCCAGCGAACTTCACTTAAGGTTTGATACTCTTCCTGTTGATTACATTTTTATACATTTATACACACACACGCACACACACGTACACACTCCAAAACCAAAAGACAAAAACAAAAGTGTGACAATTGAAATGAGAAAAACCACTGACTTCACATCTTGATGGTGTATGCGTTCTTTTGCCCGTGTTACTCCTCACCTATATTAAGACACAAGTATTTTTTAAAAGGAAAAGGAATGCACCCTAGAAAAATTCCCTTGTGCTGAAATGAGAAACGGAGTAAAGAGGGAACCAAACTGGAATCACAGTAGGGAAGTGTTTGGATGAATACGGCAAGAAATCACTGACAGACCTCAGTGAAGGTTGGAGCACCGGGGCTCACAGTTTGATGATCTTCAAGCTTCTGCCCCTTTCAGATGGAGCCCTGGATTCTGCCTATGTTGCTATGTGTGCTTTTGGATGAAGCTGACTTAGAATAGTGGTCAAGTCCAATTTTAAGTATTGAATGTTGTTCCTCCAGTGTTTTTTCCCTCAAAGATAATCCTAGAAGCACAAAAGCCGCACTGCTCACGTTCCTCTTCCCTGAAGGTATTCATGTATGGATACAGCCAACACTTCATGAAAATGTAATAGAGGTGCTTCGCTAGGTAACAGAGGCCCAGAGGTTACAAACACCAAGACCCATCAGGAAATTACAGTAGCATCAAAGCCTGGAAGGAAATCAGGGGCCTCGATACCATGTCCCGGGAATCTGCTATCCATGATGACTTCATGTGAGGGGACCTCTGCATTCCAGAGGAGGACAAAAGAAGACAGTCTACAGACAAGTGAGCATTTGCAGATAAGGACCACGTTCCTACAACTCAAGGTCCCAACAACTAAAGAGAATCTTGAGATTCTGGCACTGAAAAGAAGGTATCTACGTCACAGGAATGCTGAAAGAGAAAGAAAGAACATAAAATTAAGGTAGGTGGCATTCTCAAGCAGTATTTGAGGACCACAGAATTGTTAAATTTTCTGGAGATCCATTAGTGTTTGAAACAGGGGTGGCACATTGTACCGGCACTAAAAATAGAGATGTAGGAGCTCACAGGAGAATAGATCAGTAAGGGCTGTGCAGAGCAACAACCATAACTGTTAAGGCGACCACACTGAGTTTTCAGAATTAACTATACAGTTCTTTTTTTTCTGACAAGAAACCATCCAATAAAGTTACTACACACAAAATGTGAAAAAGAATGGCCCAATGTTTTCTCATATTTAAGACTCAACTCGTTAAAAACAAAACAAAAACCAACTAGGGCCTGTGGTAAAATAGCAACTCTCAACCTTGACAACACAGAGTGCTAGGTGTTAGGTCTACATGGTAGATAATGGCGTCTTCCGTAGTGATGCAGCACCATGACCAAAGCAAGTTGGGCAGGAAAGGGTTTATTCAGCTTATACTTCCACATCACAGCTCCTCAGCCAAGGAAGTCAGGACAGGAACTCAAGCAGGGCGGGAACCTGGAGGCAGGAGCTGATGCAGAGATCAGGGAAGAAGGCTCCTTACTGTCTTGGAACCCAGGACTACCTGTTCAGGGATGGCACCACCAATAATAGGCTGGGTCCTCCTCCATCAATCACTAATTGAGAAAATGTCCCATAGGCTTGTCTACACTGGGTCTTGTAGAGGCATTTTCTTGAGGAGTCCTCCTCTCTGATGACTCTAGCTGTGTCAAATTGGCATAAAACTTGCCAGTAAATGGTGAAATGGTAAAATGGTGTTCATTCTCAAAGCATAGTTCAGTCCCCTGTATTCCTGCCACACAAATATTCGTAGTGGAGAGAGAGACTCATGTAATCTACTCTTCCCATTCCAAGAAGCAAAAAGCCAGTGAGACCTCGTCTGCTACGAGGATCTGAGTGAGTATATTTTCCTTCGTATGTAATTAAAAATTCTCACAAAACTGTCACCCAATAAGTATTGAGTGCCCCAATAAATCAGATTGTTATAAAACCACGTAATTGAGGGGAGGGGCTTTAGGGTGAAACCGATGAGTGCCTTGAGTTCTACTTAGCCAATCAGAACCAGACAACTAACTAACTTCTAACTAGGTGTCTTAGGGTTTCTTTTGTTGTGAATTGACATCATGACCATGGCAACTCTTATAAAGGAAAACATTGAATTGGGGCTGGCTTACAGTTCTGAGGTTTAGTCCATTATCATCATGGCAGCATCCAAAAAGACATGGTGCTGGAGAGGGAGGTGAGAGTTCTACACTTGATCCACAAGCAGCAGGGAAAAGAGTCCACTCTAGGCCTAACTTGAGCATGAGACCTCAAAGTCCATCCCCACAGTGACACCCTTCCTCCAACAAGGCCACGCCTACTCCAACAAGGCCACGCCTACTCCAACAAGACTGCACCTGTTAATAGTGTCACTCCCTATGGGCCAACCATGTAAACACATGAGTCCACAGTGGCCGTTCCTATTCGAACCACCACAGTAGGAAAGTTCCACCAGATCATAAACAAAAAGGTAATCAGCTAACAGCTAATTATTTCTCTCCCAAATCTTAACTTCTGATCTTACGATCTGAGTGCTGCTAATCACCATTATTCAAAGAAGCTTCAACGCACCTAAATTTTTCTTTGTTTTTTTCTTTATTTTTTTTTTTTCTTCGGAGCTGGGGACCAAACCCAGGGTCTTGCGCATGCTAGGCAAGCGCTCTACCGCTGAGCTAAATCCCCAACCCCCTACATTTTTCTTAATGTTCTGGTTTCCACAGTAGGCAGTCTACAAAAATAGTGTCATTTTCCCCTAAACAATGTATACAAACACAAGCATTTAAATATCTATGTCTCAAAACCAAATGCAAGTTTAAGACCCGTGAACTGTTCCTTCTTTGTACAATTTTGAGACAGGACCCGCTGACCTCGCTGACTTCCTCCAGGTCTTGGCTACTGTCATCAACCTCAGTCATATGATTTTACCACTGCTCCAAGTGTAAAGTCCATAAGCTTTGTAAGCCGTTATCTTGAGTTAAAGGAAAATTTACTCAAATAGCTGTTTTTGCCACTGTCCTGGGTGGGTGAGCGTCCATAAACTAAAGAACTAATCGGTACCAAGGTGCAAAGGTAAGCAGAACGTGCTGCCTTCTGATGTACTTTTGGAGCTGGTCACTTTACTACTAAATGTGCATTGCCTTGGAAACCGAGAACCGGTTCCACCCTCCCCGCTGGAGGTTGAGCGCTAAGTGGGAGGAGCTGGCCTTGCGGGTCGAGTGAGGTAGGAGCATTAGCTCCTACAGGAGCTCGTACTCTGGAGCCCAGGAAGTTGCATGACCTTCGCGCCCAGGGTTCCTGTCTACACTGAAGGAAATCTGAAAAGAGGAAGGCTGCTCAGTGAGCGCACAACTTCTCACACAGCCGACCGTATCAGACCGACGGGCAAAGGGAATGCTGACCTCGAAGTCGCGGTGGTGGCGGATCGGTCGGCAGAGAGAAGCCTCGGAGCACGGGCAGTCCTCTGCCGAGAGCCGCTCCAGCAGAGGCAGCAGCAGCAGCAGCAGAGTGAGTTCCAGGAGGTCACTCAGCGCCATGCCTAGGGTGGAGGCTTCAGGATTGACTGACGCCTCTTAAAGGGCGGGCTCTGATGTCCGATGGGCGGGGCGGGGAGGGTCTCTTTGTTGAGGGGCGGGGCCTAATGCCCGGTAGGTGGGCCCTAGAGAAGTTCAATTACACTCCAGGGCTAGGGAAACAGTCTTGACTCTGGTAACTCGCAGCTCTACCACTTTTATTCTCGCCATCACTCTGACTCTACAGCATTTCATGATTATGTGGTCTGAAAGTTTTCTACTCATTCATCTTATAATTGTTTTTTAATCACTTTCTTGGTATTGCTCCCCCACCCCAAAGCCCAGCACAATGCTCGGCTTGTAGTAAGTTATAAATTCACTGTAAAGCTCCAAGAGCTCCTGCTTTCTTTTTTAAACCAAGCGGTTTGAGACCCTTCTAGGCATTCTTTTCTAAGTCTCCACACAGGATAGTTTTTAAAATAGACGGAGAGATATTATTGTTCTATTACCAGATGTTTGGTTAAGTGTGTATTGTGATTTTCCAGCATAAAATAAAGAGAATTTAAAGATAAACTCTAATGCCCGGTATTAGTGATTTTGCAATAGAGTTAGGACCTCATGGAAAGTCTTTCCTTTTGCAATGAGAATAGGACTGAGAGCTCCAACAGGCTCATCAGATCCTGGGGGTGTGGCCTAGATTGCTGTGCTTAGCGAGTGTAGTGAACGCTGGAAGAACACCACACTTTGAAGAGCACTGCGTTTCTTTGGGGGATTCTTCTGTTTAAGTACCAACAGGAATAAAAATGCTCTTTACGGCTATAAAGGAAATTGAGCATCATTAAACTCATAATAACAATTAAACCACCAATTACAGCATACGAGTTTAAATTTATTGTAAACTCCCTAAACACCAACAAAAACTTAAATGATGTAAATTCTTTTCGCAGAACCAAAATGTTATCAAAGCTAGGAGCTCTCTGCGCTCTCTCAGAAGAGGGTAAGGCAAGGATACCTGGGAACAAATTAATGTATTTCTAATCTTTGCAGATTGTAAGGCTGGAAACAGACTTGCTTCTTGGTCTTAGCATCTCTTCCTGTTGCTGTGACTGAAAAGTAACTAAGATAGGGGTTTTCGTTTTTTTGTTTCATTTTGTTTTGTTTTGTTTTCTGGCTCAAGCTACAGACTACCATGGCAAAGAAGTCAAGGCGACAGGGTCAAGGCAGCTGATCACAGTCAGAAGGCAGGATGCGGGCATGCCTTCCTCTTTATAATACAGCCTGGGAGCTACCTCAGAAAATAGTGCCACCCACAGTGGCAGACAGGCAGTCTCCCACCACAGTTAACTTTTTCCTAGGTGTGCCCTGAGGGTAACTAATCTGTCAGGCTGACAGTTAACACAGTCACAGCTCCTCACTTTAAAGGCTTGTGGGATGCAGTAGCAGAATCCTTCAGTCCCCTGCGATGACTGTGGGGAAGGGCTTTGGCCAGCTATGGTTCCCCTCAGGCTCTCTGATCTGCATTGAATTCTCACCCTTGAACCAGAGTAGTAGCCTTGTAACGTAGGCATGGTTGTCAGCCTTGTATTACAGACAATGAAGCTAAACCAAGGGCTGGTGTTCCAAGGCTCTGATGATACTAACCGTGAAGCAGGGATTTGGCCTGAGCTCTCCTTGATAGGTATGCTTGCTTCTCCCTGTTTTCTCATCTAAAACCAGGTCTTTGCCTCAAGGGTTGACATCAAAGGCCTGGGGCTAAGATTTCTGCCTGGACAATGTAACTCCATGTCAGTGATGGAAACAATGATGCCAAGTTGTCTCCACTTACCATCAGGGAGGGGCAGCATTCAAGTCGCTCCAGAGCCTCTCATCATCTGGCCCAAGCAAAGTATCCCTCGGTCCTCCCAGGACCATAGCACCTCCGCTTTTAATGGTAATCTCAACTGGTCAGGTAAGTCTACAGGCTATTTTACTGACATAGAGGTCTTTCCTCTCTAGCTAAACAAATCAACTTTCATCCTAGACCCTGACTCATCATCCACGCCAAGCTCTTTCTGATGAGCTCTAAGAACAGGGCGTGTGGCGCTTACAGACCTTCCCGCATGCGCAGGTCTACACGGCACACAGCATAACTTGCGCTGAGCAGCAGATGCGCCTTTGCGCCCGTCATATCCCTGCGGGATACATTCACAACGAGCAAAGCCTCTGTCTACGCTGGTTCGGTAGGAAATGTAAAACCCACTCTCATTTCCCCTTTCCAATGTTGCAAACTTAGCTCGTTTCACGTATTCATCCTTTAAAACTGCTTCTCACTGAGCCAGACCATCCTGGATGCGAAGATTTGGAGACGCCGTGCCTTTCACGGACTTCGAGGTGAGAGGCTTAGAGAAAAAGCTGAGAAATCTGCAAGCATAGATTTGCCAGTGTCTTTCACTGTCATGACAACCATTACTGAGAAGGAATCCATTCTCCACCTGCCTCGAGATGGAAACCAATGAAGACAGAACCTATCCTGCTGGCCAGCTCTCTGTCAGCCTGACGCGACTGACTGAACGGCACACAGAACCTTCTGTTTATAGCTCACACTTAGCACTTTTTACCACAGCCCCAACACTCAGAGATGGCCACGATATTGTCTGCGTTAGTTTACTAAGGCTGCAGTAACTAAGTGCCCTAAAGGGAATGAATGAAGCGATAGGGTATCTATTGTTCCTTGATTCTAGATGTCCGAGAGCAAGATGATCGGTGGGGGAGGTTCTTTCTAAAGGGTACGGCAGAAATCTGTTCTAGCTTTGCTTCTTGGCTTGTGACTAGTCATCTTCATGTTCACAGGACCTTTTCTCTTCATGCGTGCATGCTTACATTTTCCGTTGCTACTCTAGACACCAGCCAGTGCAAGAGAAACGGGGTTGGTGATTCTACTTTAGTTAGAGAGGGGTCCTCATTTCTGAGACGTCAGGGGTTAGGAATTCAACGTGAATTTGGTGGAGGTCAGTTTAACACGTAAGTTTCTATTTACCAGATATTTTGTAGTTACCAGTTTCTTCTATGTTGTTCAAGATATAGAATGGCATTGTTTCATAATTCTCGTTAAAATAATAGAAATTTGCCTTAATTTTCATATAAACTATGATGATGATGATGATGAGGAGGAGGAGGAGGAAGAGGAGGAGGAGGAGGAGGAAAAGAATTTAACAATAATAATGACCATGGTAGGTATAGTAATTTTGACATGGTGATGGTAATTTTATCAAGACTGTATTCTAAAACTATGAACAAAACAGTACAATAGTGACTCAAAGAACTATTGGGCTCTACTGTGCTCCACCCAATTCCATTGCCAAAAATATACATCCTTGTAAGTCAAGGTTCAGACCAACTTAATTTTAGAGAAAGCTATCACGTCTTGCTAGCAACACTAAGGGTCTTAGTGTACTGACTCAGTCGATAACAATGACTCCAGGGCTCTCAGTGAAATCCTTATAGTACTTGCTTGTTACTTCTGACATGAATCTTTATTATCTTTATTTAATATCTTTATTAGCTGTGTAGCGGTAGAGGAGTCACTTGGCCCACTTGTAGCTGAAAGAAGGAAAGGCAGTTAATAATCAAGCTTCTGCGCCTATTTCTGGATAATCAGATGCATCTGGCCCTCTAAGGCTGATGACATCAGGTATCCTTTCTTGGAAAGAGAAGGGCATGAGGTTCCCAGGACAAGTCTCACCGAAATGAGCCAGTGATAGTCCCTTGTCTCCTCACATGTTAAATGGAGCCAGCTATATAACACGACTTACAGTGATGGCCAACCTGTCAGCCTGACATGTCCTGGTGTCACCCAGAGGACAAATCTCTCTCTCTATTGGTGTTTCTATTCGTTCACTGAGGTTGAAAGGCCTGCCCCACCTGTGGGAAGCTCCATTCCATGAGCCAAGGTCCTGGACTGAATGAGGAGAAAGTGAGTGCCCATTTCTCTCTGCTTTCTGACCGCAGAAACTTTCTGCCATGCAACCGGCCAGCTCTCTGCTCCTACCACATGCCTTCCACAATGACTGCCTGTACCCTCAACCGTGAGGCCAAAGGAACTACTGCCGAGTGGTTTTCATCAGGCACCACGTCACGGCAATGAAGAGAGTTACTGACCCATTTCCTTTCTGAACAATTGCTCTTAGCTGCAGAGAACTGCCGATCTCATTCAGCAGAAGGTGCTTAAGGAGGAGGAGGCTTTCTTCTCCACAGTGCATGTACTGGGGCAAAAGCCAACTGGAGTTAAGAACAGAGTTACCAGGGTTTCTCTTGCTTTTCTGCCATGGGTACTATGCACAAAGGACCTCATTTCTGATACTTTCCCCAGGTCAGAGAGCAATGGGTCAGGCAGACTGTTTTCTGCAGGAGTTGGGAGAGGTAAAGACTGGGGGGGTGGGAGCTTTGCTAGTTCCTTCCAAACCTCCATGAAAATAATTTCTGTGACGCTAAAACTGTGGAAATGAACTTAACCTATACCAGTAGCCTCTCAGAAGCCTTCAGTTCAGAAGCACGCAGGGCCTGGAGGGATTTGAATTACCATCCCAGCCACCTCAGCAATGGTGGGCTCGGGGCTCTTAGAGGACTACTGAAGAAGGTTGTTTCTTTTTTCTTTTTTTTCTTTCTTTTCTTTTCTTTTTCTTTTTTTCAGAGCTGGGGACCGAACCCAGGGCCTTGCGTTTGCTAAGCAAGCGCTCTACCACTGAGCTAAATCCCCAACCCCAAGAAGGTTGTTTCTTAAGAATAATCTTGGTTCCCAATTTTCACCACTAGACCAATTTTCTCCAGGCCATGTCTATGAGTAGGACGCATATCTGTGTGCTAGCAGTTAGATAACACTGTTCCTTTCAAAAACAGCTAATGAAATACAATTGTATGGGAACAAGAATAGGGATATTGTTTTCCCCTATATAACTGGCAAAAATAATATTCATAAGCAATTAACACATTAATGCAATTTATCTCTTGCCCCAGAAATGTAGGTGGGAACTATGGATAGGTTAGAGTGTATACAGGTTTTCCTCCAAGATTGAAACATTCTATCCCGCAGAGAAAGCTTCTCAAGCAGGAAGGTTAAACAACTCAGTTTCGGAAGTCCCTGAAACTGAGCAGATTCACTGGCATCTCCGTGCCAGAGTATGCCATAAAATCTGAGTCTTCCTCAGATGAACTGAAACTAAGCTACAAAGACCACCAGGGGTGGGGAGTGTGTGGGGGTTGTGGGGAGTTCAGGCTCGCTGTAAGAACACTCTGAAACCAACCAGCTGCCTGGAAGAAGCAGAAACCGACTGAGGCACTACTCAAGGAGACTCTCCAGCCTGCTGAGCTGCCTGCAGGCTGTGCAGTGGGCTCCAGGTCCCCAGCTTTGTGACCTGTCACCCATGCTGGGATGGGTTTTGTGTCATTTCTGCTCCTGTAAATAACTCCTCACCCACACTCCTGTAAGTAACCCCAATAATTCGCTGGTTCCCCAAGCTGGACTTCGGTGGTATCCACACTTTGGTCTGTTATGGGCTCCCTAGGTGAGGTAACGAAACGTGTTACATCTGCCCAGAAAATCTTTGTCACACAACAGGTTCACAGGGCCCAGTTCCTGCTGGTCTAGAGGGCTACAACATGCTGTGGTCATGTTGGCAGACCTTGCTGTTATCTCCTCGGTTCTGTATTCCCACCCTGCTTTGTTCAATACGTGGCTGCTTTTCTACTGAACTGTATGTGAGCTTCCCTGTATGTGACTTCCAGTCAGGTTTCTGTCAGCTCCCACAGACAAACCTGAGTTTCTTGTAGAGATGCCAGCACTGTTGACCATGGGCCTGACAGACCAACACAGCAGAGAAGTGAGGGTCCCTGCCTGGTCAAACAAGCATTTCCCTGGATGGAGACTGAGCACGAGATTGTGTCTGAGACCATACCTAGCGCAGAACGAACACAACGTTCTCGTTCTCTCGGGCCGCTATGCCTGCTTCCATGCTAGAACACGTGCTTCTGTAATTACAGTGGAGCCCAGACGCTGCCACAAACATATTATCCCTGACTTAATACAGTGGGGCGGGAGAGGTGGCTCAGTGGTTCAGAGAACTTGCTGCTCTCGAGGACCGAGTTCATCTACCAGCCGTAGACAGCTCACAGCCTGTAACTCCGGTTCATACCACCCACACCCCACTCACAACATAGTAAAGGAATCTGAATGCCTACTTCATGCCCATTAAGTGGTTAAGAAATACAAATCCACTATAACCTGTACACTTCACCCTGAGCAGGACTGGGTGACGACTTGTAAATGGTGACAGGATAGATGGTTGCATAGGACCTGAGGACAAATGGTAGGATTCCGTGGGTGTGGGTGTGGCCGAGTGTTTTGTGAACTGGAGCAAGGGGAAAGCCGAGATGCTTTTGTGCAGCGTGGCCCTGCTGGGGAGCTTCGGTTCGCCCGGTGAAACAGTACCACAGGGTGGACTCGAAGGCTAAGTTTGTGTTATGCTTCGATTATCCCCTTATATTTCATTTTGAATTGCTACAAATTTCTGGGGGTTGTTGGTTTTTGCTGCACATATGAACAAGGGTTAAGAACTATATATTAGAACACATTACAACTCGCTTCTACCTCAGGAACTGCTGGTATTTGAGGCAGGACTCAAAGGAACTAGTTCTGGGGAAGGGAGATGGCACAACTAATGACAGCTCAGATTGGAGTTGCTTGGTGAGGGCGTGCACCATATGCCGGGTGACTCACCACAGCTGAGGCCCGTGGTGCCAGTCCAGTTACAAATGGCACTTGGTGACTGACTGTTCAGGTGAATGCTTTCTATTTCAAGGTAAGCACTTTAACAGGTGATGTCTACACCTTGTCCAAAGATGTAGCTCACATCTGTATGGTCAGCGTTTGTATGACAGAAAGTCTTCTCTTGAGAATAGGCCCACTTTCCAGACATCTACACTCTGGTTTCGGACTCTGATTACTTCCCTGTGCAGTAAATGTGGGACTTGCACTCACGTTTGGCTTAAGCTCAACTTACGTTTCTGGGATTTCTTATTCAGCACAGAAAGTGCCAGCCAAGCAGCCCCTCTAACTCCCTACCTTCTTGCACCTGCCCTCAGTCACCATACACTGGGTGATTTTCATCATGGCTTAAGAACCCGGCCACTATCAAAACTTTTCCAGGAGTTTGGGGCCATCTGCAGCCAATGCTATTAAGTGACTTGGAGTCTGCAGAGCCACCAGTTGTAGAGATCACTGAGTCAGCAGTAATGTCATGCCACCATGTCACAATGGGTACACTTCTCTCTGGTCCTCTCTGCCAAGTCCAGAGTTGACCTCAGATTCTCAGTCTTCCTGTGCTTTACAGGAACCATGTCCTGCATCACAGCTTTCCTCTTGACAACAATGAGCAGGGGCTGTACAAAGGTCCATGATGACCTTTCAGATCCCAGCAAAACACTGTTGACTTACCCAACAGTGTGTAAAGCACTGCGTGGCTAGATGCCGGATTTCTATTTTTCTTTGAGGCATTTCCAATGCAACTTTCACTGACATCAAATAACAGAGATTTTAGCAGTTAAGTCTTTGCTTAAGTTGAATAAAATTACCAAAAAAAAAAAAAAAAAAAAAAAAGACTTCTCAAGTAAAAGAAAAATGCTTTCCTTGTTGTACTGTTTCCTGCACCCTCCTCCACACAGGCTGAGAAGTACAGGACTGTCCCTCTGCACCAGGTGAGCACCAGACATTTGAGGTGACTGAGTCCATCTGAGCCGGAATTTGATAATAATAAGTCTACCCGTGTGAACCGCAGCACTGCAGAGGAAGCTGGAGATCCTGGGACTGGGAGGGAGGCCCCAGCGTTCAGGTTTCCCTGTCTAAGAGTTCTGGGACCTTCGGTTACCATTTAACATGAGCTTGTTGCTGAATTTTAAAAGAAGGGTGTTAATATTGTCTATTAAAAGAGCCAAATTAAAATGTGTTCTGTACACTGTATTTTAATAAGTAAATGGGCAAAATACCATTCAAACATTTTAAAAGCTATTATGAGAAAGATTTAAAAATGTTTCTCCCAAAGACAAGGATTATTTGAATATTGGTTATCTTCTGTAATAACCAGTAAGCTCACTGCAGAATTGTGCTTTTGTGGTAACATGGGTGAAACGCCAGCATCAGCCGCCCTCCCCACCAGACTACCCAGCCTGTCTCTCAGGTCTGGATCTGAAGGTAACCCCACACCGCCTAAAGGCTGTGCCTTTTCATTTGACAGTGCTGGGTCATGTTCTCATCTTCTTGACTGAGGTGGAGACGGGGGCTGCTGCCTGAACCGCAGACTCACAGCACCTGGAACAGTCAGACGTGACCAACACCACGGGCTGTGGTGATTGAGGTTTTACAAGTTGCATTCATCTCAAGGGTTCTCAATGATGGGGGAGTAGGCCCATCTTCTGCTCCTCTGGGACATGGCAAACCCTGAGGAAACAGCAGGTACTCTGCCATGTTTACTGAGTGGAAGAGTAAACACACACACACACACACACACACACACACACACACACACACACACACACACGGCAAAAAGTGTGTTTACTGAAGATCCAGGATTCAACTCAAGAATGCCTTCTATGCGTGTATGTGTAGTTGGAAGAATTTTTACAGCAGGGCAATCACAGGAAGGGCTTGTTAACCCAGTGCTCCAAGCTCACATCCTTCAGAAACCTCCGCTGGGGTCCCAAGGCCTCTCAGAAGGCACTACAACAGGGTGGTTAAAACTGGATTTTAGGCACCTCATCGTGCACCATAGACTATGTTTTCCCACAAAAACCAGGTTATTACAAGCCTTTGGACAATCCTGCTTAGCTAGGCTAGGAACCACAGAATTACTCCCAAACAACGTGCTGTACTTCATTTGGACATCGAGGCAAATGACTTGCTCTGGCTGGTCTTGTAAACCTATCATTTAATGCATTACTTCTGTACAGAAATGCTCCTTTAATCTCAGCATGGTTTTCTTCTGTCACTGGTCTTTCAACTAAGTTTCTAGTTATTGTGAATAACAGGTACTTAAGAGTAGAAAAGTATCTCACATTTTCATCAGTTTTTAAGCTTTCAAAATTCAAAATGGTCATGCTAAGAATATAAGTCCCAACTTGAGGTGCAAAGTTTCAGACAATCCCTACTGATAAACAGGAGAGCACGAAGGTCCCCAGAGGCTTTGAGCCAAGAGATCCTGTCACCATCCAGCTGTGAGACCAGCCCGGCTGTGTTGGTTGCGAATGCAGCTGCCTGCCAAGGAAGAGCTGGTCCCAGGGGCTTTCCTGTGAGCTCCCGCTTCCCAACACAGTGCCACCCACCTCTCTGGGAAGTCTTAGGGATCATCTTAGAATTGGGATGGGCAGCAAAACAGAAGAACTAGGAAAATGTAAAGCTTCTGGCAGTTCTGCGCACGTCCCTAAGGGATGTGGCTTTCTTCTACAGTTTCCCTCTAACCTTCGAGTCTCTGGAATGTCTCTGCAGTATGAGAATTCAGCCCATGCTGAAATGCAAACACAGCCGAAAAGCAGGTGTTCCTTTCCAGAAAACCCTCCTCATGAATAAAGCACGGTTTTAATGACAAACAGGAATATTGTATTTGGCAAAGTTGCAGGTTGCAGCTACAGAAGCCGCAGTCACACAGGGAATGGACAACACGGAGCTTGTCTTTTGGCAGCATGATGAATTTAATGCAACAGTCATAGCAGGGCAAGGGGAGAGAAAGGCAGACGGACTATCTGCGTCATTAAGCGAGGGCTTGTGTCGGCGGCTATGTGCAGAGACGAGCAGGGCGAGGCACTTAAAAGCTGCTGGATGAAAATCCACCCAGGAGAAGTCTGGGCCTACGTCTACAGTCACTGTCAGTGTCATTACTGTCAATAGTAACATACTTCTCATGAAGAAACATGCAGCAGAAACAGAAAAGAGCCTACGATTGTTCTAGAAATGAACGACACGCCAGTGTCCAGAGTGTCAATTACAAAAGCCAAAGTTTTACACTGTCTTACTTTAGTAGTGGTATGTAGTTGAAAATCTCTTTAATTACAAAAGTATTGGCAATGATAGAAAGCCCTGGCGGTACAGAGATCGCCGCACCGCACCGTTGGTAAGGAAAAGATCACCACCCAGGTCTCCCATATCCTCATCACCTGTCCCTTAACCCAATGCTCTTGCACTATTAGTCAGATACTTCTGTCTTTCCCCCATTGCTTCATAATCCACATTCCTCTTAGAAATTATAACAGTCACATATAAAATAAAATATAATGCTTTATAAATCTCAAAAATGTAATGTTAGTAGTTTTAGCTATCTGAACTCAGCTTATGAAGTGGCTTTGAATTTTTATTGCCCAAATGGCTTAAAAATAAAATCTTAACTGTCATGTGGCAGTGGTCCTAACACATCTGTAAACACCATGCCACTGAAAACATTTTAATTGGCATGAAATGCTATACTCGAGCATGGTGTGAAATTTTTAAACCTTAAAGCCTCTTAACATAGTCATGTATATTTATGTACAGACAAAACATATGAAAGAGGTAATCCCAAAATCACACTAAACATAATAAATATAGAACTGCTTTGTTAAAAATCTACAGTGTACATTCAAGTAAAGACTAAACTTCCAATGCCAACCATACTTGGGACAAAAATTTAATGTTTACAAGAATCAGTCCCTAAAAGTGCTATTCTCAGTACCTGGAAGAGGAAATCATTCTAGTGCTTTTGTTTCCCACCAAACACCATACATTCCTTTATTCACAGAGCCAGATGCTTCTGTTACTAACACACAGGCAAAGCTTTCGCATCCTCTAAAGCGTTTCAGCTCTTTGGGGAAAGACTGGGAAGTCCAAACAAACAACTCCGACATCTTACGGTAGATGACTGACTTTATGCTACACCCCGTGTCAATTCCTCTCATGCACTCCAGGACAGCGCTGCAGCCCGTGCACCTATGGTAAGTCATCTCGTTCCACGTGGGAGCTTGTGTAGGCCGAGGAGCATCCACCGTAGCAACCCTCCCGGGAGCTGGGTCTGGACACCACGCTCCACTTCTGGTCCGTACTTTCTCTTCCAACCTCATTCGGTTTGGTTTCTTCAGGAGTCACAGTCAGCGCACTGACGGGACTGTTGGGAAAACAAGGTAAATCTCAGAAGCTAGTATGTGCTCCTTGGTCATCGTTTAGAGCAGGCGTTCCCGAATGTCTCACGTCTGACTACCCCCACGTCTGCACTAATGATGTTAGACCCACTCAGGAAATCAGGAGGATGCGCTTGGAAGTGCTTTCCTCAGACTTCCGTGTACACACGGGGTGAGGCTGAGCGGCAGGGTCCTGCACAGCAATGGCCACTCCCATATCTGACCTCCCATCACTTCACTAGCTCTGGGCTCCTTTTATGACCCAATCCCAAAGAAATAATCATCTCTCAGCTCCCACCGTGCCTTCCAACCTGCTCTCCCACTGCACGGCACTCCACATCCATTCCCAGAGAAATGTGCAATGCTATTTTATTAAAGTTCGTGTTTTCCTTTACCTCCTCTGTTTAAAATCTCTCACATGGGTTAGGGATTTAGCTCAGTGGTAGAGCGCTTGCCTAGCAAGCGCAAGGCCCTGGGTTCGGTCCCCAGCTCCGAAAAAAAGAACCAAAAAAATAAATAAATAAAATAAAATCTCTCACATTTGCTCCACAGTTCTTAGATTACTGACCTAAAAACGGACTTAAATCATCTTAGAAAATTATATATGCACGTGCCCTGAGGACAGGGAATAAGCTGCTTTAATACTTCTACCTGAGGCAGGAATTTTCTTAGCAACCTGAGGAAGTGCTTTTCCTCGGCTCTTTGCCCTTCAATACCCACGCTATGAGCATACCAAAGAAACTTAAGTTAGGTACTCTGAAAAACTGTCAAAACGGCAGTCTTCAGCATGATCAAAGTACTTAGAGTTTTAAATGTTTCATGACATAATCACCTTAGTCTCTCTTTTAAGGTAGTGTCTTCGTATGTAGCGCTGTCTGACTTAGAACTTGCCACGTGCAGCAAGACGGCCTGGTCCCTGAGTACAGGGTGAAAGCTGTGCACCACCCTGGCCCAGACGTCTAGACTTCAAATGTGAGCAGAGACAGACCGGAGTGGACTGGATCTACTAGAGTTCTAAACCTAGCTTTAAGCCTCACACACTGGCAATCTCTGTGCAGACAGAATAAATAAGTCAATCTAATTTCTTTCCAAAGTGTACACTGTCCTAAGACACACACACACACACACACACACACACACACACACACACTCACACACCAACTTCTTCTAAGCAATACAATGTTAACCAGTTTTAGAAGTGTGTGAAACGATCACTTAAAAACAAATACCTGTGCTCAGACACACGTGAGCGTGGCGGGCAGAAGTCTGAAGGTGAGGTCGGAAGAGACTTAGCCAGTTTGGAAGTGCAAGCTGGTACCCCATTAGGGACACTGTGGGGCTTCTTTTGCCGTGGCCGTGAGTGGACTATAAGATTGTCTGGATCAGAACCTGGTTATGAGTAAGAGAAAGAACAGGACACATGGTAAACTACCAACCACGGAGATCACGAACCAGGATCAAGCACTTGCAATTCAGAGTGGACTTTGAGAAAGAATAAATTACCTGCCATCTCTGTCACACAATCTCCAGAGAGAGGGGCCTAGCTTAAAAATGGTCAGTTTCTAAGATCACAAATTTTCATGAACATGGATAGCATCATCATAAACCCACAAGAGCACTTTTCATATGCATGCTTCTCCCATGAGCCTCACTCTGACTTAAGTAAATAAACCATTAAGCTGGTTTTTGGGGGTTAGGGGTCTGGCTCCTTGGTAGAATGGTAGCCTGTTCTAGGTTGAGTTCCTGGGTCTGATCACTAGAACCTGAACACGGGTAGGCAGAGAGAGATTAAAACACTTAGACTAAGTCTTCAGCTCCAGACAGGCCATCCTGTATGCACTGGGGCTGCAAGCTCGCTCTGCGCCTGATTGGGACACATTCCAACTAACACACGTGAGCACTTACTTCCTGAGAAGGCACTGAAAAGTTTCACATTTTCTGAGTTCTGGTGATCAAAGGTCGTCATGTTTAAAAACTGCTGCTTCACCCAGCTGGCTCGCTCTTCCTCAAACGCCTTTCTCTAGTGGGACGGAGACAAAGGCAGTTATTCCATTGTTAACTCTCTTTCCCTCTCAGGAACTTCTCCAGCTGTTTCCCCTCTGCAACCTGTACCTTCTTACATGAAATAGTCACCTAGAAACTAAAGGACTCAAGAAAATCACGTTTAAGAAACTAAAATTGGGGGCAGTGAGGCGGCTGCACTGGTTAAGAGCACCTGATGCTCCGCACAGGGCCTGGGCTCCACTCCCAGCTCCCGCGAGACGGCTCATGAGTCTCGAGCACCCACTCAGGTGACAGGATGTCCTCTGGCCTCTGAGGGCACCAGGCACACATGTTCACCTTCAGGTCTAACACCCGCACACATAGGCTAATAATCTTTAAATAATGAAAATCGCAGACTTCACTGATAGTCCATCGACTGCTGGGTTTCCCGTGAACACACTATTAGCAGAACTAATAAACACGCAACATAAAACTGATATCAGAAAAATATTTTATGTACATGAGTGCTAGTAAGTATGTATATGTACCTGTGTGTGTGGTGCCCCCGGGGCTACGGAAGGGCTTTAGATCCCCTGGGACTGGAGTTACAGTGCTCTGAGTACTGGGAAGCCAGCCTGGAGGCTCTGCAAACGCACAAGTACTCTCACCCACCAAGCCCCTCCAGCTCCAAAATGGAAGGAGGAGGGCAGTCTCACTCCACAATACAGGTTTGTATAGGTTGAGCTTTAAAATCATATTGGGACACTGTGTCTTCAAGTTCTGAAAGAGCACTACGGAGGCAATGTTCTACCGACAGAAGGCGTTGTAGGCAGGACTGTACACACAAAATCCACACTGCTAACCTGGAATGCATACGTTCCTCTAGGAGGGTTGGGAAACAGTATTTTACTATGCTTTCTTTTCTGTTACCCAGCATGCTCTGGGTACTGCCTTCTTTTCTGTTACCCAGCATGCTCTGGGTACTGCCTTCTTTTCTGTTACCCAGCATGCTCTGGGTACTGCCTTCCAGCACCACATATGCTGAGGGGTGAGAGAGAGATGCCCAAAGGAGCAGACCGTCTCAGAGTTACCATATGCTCAGCCCCCCTCAACTTCCAGTTATTTGTAAGGTAACAGGGCACAGAGCATAGCACAACTGACTCCATGATGGAAGCACCATTCAGGCTGTCTAACACAGCACACAGACAGCACCACCTGCCCAAACATAAAGACCTAATCCATCAAACTCCATAGTTATAGGAAAGTCTCTAAATGTACTAATCTTGCTTTTTGACTTCTGGCTAACTGTTCTTGTTAACTGAAATATGTCAACCCAGGATATGGATTTTGTGTTAAAACCTCACTCTGAGAAAGGTTCAGAGATACACTGGGATCCCAAACATACAGTGTAGTCACTGGTCAGCGAATACAGACTTTCTATTGGCTTGAACTCATGTCTGAGCAGTCTGGTCAATGTTCCACAACAGTAAGGTGGTCAGTGATGCTTCAGAAAAAATGGACAGTGAGACAACCTAGAAGCATTCACACCCTGCAGCCCTGCAGCCTGACGCCCAACCCCCCCACTGCCCACTGCGCAGCCCTGCAGCCTCACCTCCAACCCCAAGCGAATAGCAGCTTCTGTAAAGCTTCGTCTTTCTCTCTCAAAGTTCTTTTTTTGCTCTTTAAAAAGGGACCACTCTTCTTTAAGGCGCTCCTTTTCTTCAAGCAAGTAACAGTCTCGCAGCAGTGAGGTGGTGTCGTCATCACACGCGGTGGCCAGCTGTTGCTGTTAAATTGTAGAGCACAGTAAGTCAGAAGACACCTTTGGCACACAGATTCAGGTGACAGTGAGGACGGCAGGTCAGTTTGGCCAAGGACACTCTTTATGTGGAATCAGCAAGCCAGTGAGAACCAGCTTTCCCACCTGCTGCTTCCCGTGGTAAAGCAGGGACCACATGAGGAAGAGATAAGGTCTAACCACCAGGGCAGACTCCGCTGAGATGGGAAATGTCAACTCTACCGACTTCTGCAGATGAAGAAGCAGACACCTACCAGATGCCGTGGTGACGTGCAGGGAGCGCCTGCCTGAGGCCACACCACAGCCGTTCAGTGACGGGGGGAGGGGGACCTGCCAGGCCTGTTTACCTGCAAGAGCTGCTGCTGAGCCTTGATCATCTCTTTACACCGCTCAATCTCCAGCTCCAGCTTCTCAGTCTCTTGCTCATGGTCTTGTCGTGAGATGACGTCCTCTTCATGAAAGCCCTCTGAGTGCACCTTTGAAGCTGACAGAACCCCAGGGTACTGGTTAGCTGGTTGTCAACTCGACTCAAGCTAGGGTCATCTAGGAAGATGCCACCTCCATTGAGGAGACTCCTCTGTCATACTCGTCAGTGGGCAAGCCTGCAGGGCATTTCCTGGATCGGGCTGAGGTGGGAGCACACGGCTGACTGTGGTGGGCGCCCAACCCCGTGCTGTGAAGGTGATCTGCGGCTGCGCAGAGAGCAGACTAGGGAAGCCACGAGGAGCAAGCCAAAAGCAGCACCCTCCATGCCCTCCCTTCCTGACAGTCTGTGAGCTGTGAGGTGAACAGACCTTTCTTCCCGTGCTACTTATGAGCAAGAAACCCTAACTACAACAACTAGGAACTAGTCAGGTTTTACAACCACTGTCAGCCCATGCTATTCTTAAACAGACATTTAAAAACCGAAAGACTGTCAGAACCTTTACCCTTCTGGGCTTCTCATAGGTTTTGTAAAAGGAAGTTATTGCCTCTGACATTTTGCATTTTCAAAACCGGGACAAAATTAAACATTTTAAAGAAAAACAACTCCGAGTTCTGACAACTGCAGTTATGCATTTAGGACTAAAGAGACTCGAGGGCGAGCACAGCTGCCAACACTCGCCTTAGAGACCACATCATCCCTGCCTGTCATGAGGTTAGCAATGCACCTCACAGAGCCTCCGTTCTCACCTCCCAGCCTTCAGGAGCTGCTGCTCAGCCACAGCAAACACACAAGATCACAGTGTATAACCTTTCTTGATGGTGCTGGAAAGAGTGGTACTAACAACCGAGTTCACACGCTACATCCTGCAAACTCAAGTCTAGGCAGGCTTTCTATTAATGGACATGAGACGATGAGCACGTTTCACGCAAAGCCCTGTGGGAGCTACAGTGAGAACTGTGCTGTGCCCTTCACGGCTCATGGCACTGGATGAAGACTCACCAGTTAGAACATTTCCATATATTATAAGTGGGCTTCATTTATCACTAGGAACTTTCGTGCTGGAGAGACGGCTGCGAGGTTCAGAGTGTGCGCTGCTCCTGAGAGCCCCCCAGCTCCCTGTTAGGTGCTTTATAGCTCCCTGTACAAGCTCCAGGGAACAGTGCCTCTGGCCTCTACGAAACCCACATTCGCATGGTTTGCCGGCACACAGACAACACTGGACACTGAGGTTTGTTCTGAAGCCAAGCGCACTCCTCTCAGTGAGTGTGAAACCCGGAACAAACCAGCAGAGTCTGACCTGGCTGTGAGCAGCAGCTCTGAGCCCACAGCACTGTTTGTGGGGCCCACCCTGCACACCCTGGAGCAGAAGTTACCTTGGTTATCAAGTTTTTCTACATGGCTTTTCAGAATTCTCCACTGCTTCCTGATGCTGTTTGTAAGTTGCTCCCTGACAGTGTCACAGGAAAGGCTCCACACACCATCTCTGTTCAGCTCCCCAGCATCTTCTTCTACATCGGAGATGACCTACGGCACAGAGGGCACACGCAAGCGTCACAGTGGCCTTGCACCCAGGCACTGGACCAGACCGATAAGATCTATTAGCTAATACCTAATACAAAGAAGTTAACATTGGCGACACAGACACTCCTGATCCAGTTAAATCTCTACCAATCTGGCTAATGGATGTCTGGGCAGAGGCAGCTCCTGCCTATGCAGCACTGTGCTGGATGCTGCCATAACTCAACCCTCAAACTGTGCACGAAGGCAGAGTGCAGGCTTAGAGAAGCAGGCCAGGCCCACAGAGCCCAGAGGTCGGACGCGGCTCTGGGCAGTGTCAACTTGTCTGTAGGTCAGGCGACTTCACTAAACGACCTCTAGAGATCAGCTAGAGTCAGACATTAATCCTCATTCTCCTCATGCCATCTCAGGGATGACACGTTTCTCTGCTGTACTAAGAACACGTCCAATGTTGCTAAGTTACCTCAGAGAAACAGTGCTAACGGTGCGGGCCAAGCACACATCTACATGAAATAGCCCTTATTTCTTATCAACATCCATGGCAGGCAGACATACTTGAATAATTCAAAAAATACCTTTCAGGCGTGCCAGAAGCCATCTAGGAGAAGCCAGAAACTAGCAAGTGACCTTCCTGAGATGGTTCTGTCATAGACTATAAAGCTGTGACAGATTCACTCCTTTAGGTAAGACTGAGGAGATTACATTTGAGGAAAGATCCCTGTTATTATTAAATTATATATAAATATAAATATATTTAATATTAAGTATATAAATATATTATTAAATATATATTAATATATAACTAAGTATTGACCATTCTCTGGAGCAGATCTCTGCAGACCTATGGAGATGGACTGTCCTGTAGTGATGCTATATAGACAAATAGGTAATGATTTTATGGAATTCCTGATTTCATTCAAATAATTTTAGGAAAAAAAGCTTTTAGAGATGGTCTTAGAAAGATGTAATAGAATGACATCTTGCTAGAAAGATGTAATAAGGTTAGAATCAAGAGTAAAATGCTACTACTCTTCATAACAGTAAGTAATAAAATCCAACGAGCTTTCACAGTTACACTAAAAAGAGAAATAGACTTGGGACAATTTTGTGATCAAGGAAAAACATTTAGGTCGAAGGAGAGGGTCACAAGTGTGCACTATGATAAGGCAAGGCCATGTAAAATCTCTTGCTTTGAATTTATATCAACATCCTTCTATAACTCCCATTTTGTGTAACATTTTATTTATGAAGTAATGTTCTAAAGAACTTTTTGTCTAAGAAGGCATTAAAAGGCCAGAGAAAAGAAAGTTGTTGAATGGTTTGGCTTGGGGAGCTTCAACCCATCCATCCATCCATCATCCATCCATCATCCATCATCCATCCATCCACCCACCCACCCATCATCCATCCATCATCCATCATCCATCCATCCACCCACCCACCCACCATCCATCCATCCATCCATCCATCCATCCATCCATCCATCCATCCATCCACCCACCTACCCAGTCAACCAGCCAGCCAAATGTTTATGTCTGCTTGTCTGTCTACATGTGTGTAGTATAGATACATATATGTAAACATGCATGAATACTTGTGGAGTTGATTGTGACAGTAGGGCCCAGCCAGAGTGTGAGTGTATGAATGTGTATGTGTCTGTGCATATTCGCCTGTGTAAAGCATCTTAATTCTTTTCCTTTCCTTCCTCTCTTGTTCATAAAGAGATAACCAGCTTAGACAGAGAGGCTTCTGGCAAACTCACCAGAGAAAGGTACTAGCAATGGTCTTTTTTCTTAATTCTCTGTGGCTAAACAGCATGTGTTAATCGCCAGGTACTAGCGTTTATTAAAGCACAAATAATAACATTAATAAAGAGTTAAGTTTTCAGTACTTAATGAATCATGGAACTGAGAGTTACAGAACGGTAAGAAAGTTAAGTTTCCCTAGTGCTTATTTAAGCCTAAAGAGTTCAGTAAAGCACGGAGAGTTATGTTTAATAAGAACAGAGTTAAAGAGAAAAGAAGCCAACAGTTTTTAACCATAGAATAAACAAAGCTTTTAAGATTTTTTTTTTTTTTGGTTCTTTTTTTTTTTTTTTTCAGAGCTGGGGACCGAACCCAGGGCCTTGCGCTTCCTAGGCAAGCGCTCTACCACTGAGCTAAATCCCTGACCCTAAGATTTTTTATAAGTTATCACCAAGCATTTATGGCACTTAGAGAGCTAGGAGGCCAGAGACCATCCGTCTTTAAAGCTATGCCCAATGCTGGCTGTATCCAGCCTCAACCCATCCCTGGCCAAGCTGGCTCCCAGCACAGGAGAAAGAAGGGAGAAGATTAAAAGAAAGGTCATTAGGTGCCCTCAGTCAGGTCATTAGGTCACTCAGAGGTGACCAGACTGTGACATCAGCACTGGTTGGGTCTAAGCAGAGAAGGAGGACAAAGACGTGTCGCACCCTGGCCCTGGCCATCAGTGTTTTTCTGGCCTGCGACCCACTGTGCCTCTTACAATACAGACTGGGCATCCCTCAGCACACTCCCAGCCCGAGCACTTGGGACTTAGATCCTTTTGGATTTTGTAGCATCTCGTTCCTCTCTGTCTGTCGCCCTAAGTCCTCCTCACGTGCGTGTGTAGACACCTTATATAAATGGCAGGTAAGCCTAAACATGAACTGTTTCAAATGTACACTGCATGGGCAATGAGAAAACACTTTTGTGCATGGCTCCATCCCCATGGAGCTGTCTTAGGAGATCAAATGTGGAATTTCAATGAAGCGCTGTGCCACTCTAAGCCGCAGCTGCGGGCGGCTGGGTCTCCGTTTTTCAGATCATGGCACTAAAACCTTAGGGCACACCTGCTGTTAGCCTTAACAGTCAGGTGAGACGGCTCAGCAGGTAAAGGGACCTGCCACCAAACTGGACAGCCCGAGCGGATACCTGGGACCCACACAGTGGGGTGGTAGAAGAGAACTGGTTCCCACAAGTCCTGTGTTCTCCATACCATAACATCTTAAACATTACAATGCAGGCAACGATTTCCAGGGGAAATATGGGTGAGGTGATGCTCATTAAGTACTAGATGCCCTCCATTTCCCCAGGATGTGCCTAGAAATGCAGAGAGCAGTTCTGGGTTGTCAGGGTGACTGTGGGTGAAGAGCCATGACGGTCCTGTTCTAGACACCAACAGAGCAGTCACTGAGTCTCCTCCCCAGGTCTGAATTGTGTGGGTAGCAGCCTGGGCTGTTAGAGAGAACACTTACAACAGTGCCCGTGCTGTCCTCTGCTCTTTCTCTGGGTTTCTTCTTTTGAGGAGAAAGGAGAGAGATCATCTCCTTCTTCATCTGCTGGAGGACCTTCTTCAGCTCCGCATTCTCCAGCAGGATCTGCTTCTGGCGGTATTCATAATCATTCAGCAGAATTTTGTACATTTCATCTTCATTCCTGAGGAAGAAGCACGGGTGTGAGAACACCTGGTGACAGCAAACCGTGGCCGCACTGTCAGTCAGCTCTCATGGCCGTCCATACCTGGCTTCTGTTTTATCAGTCCTCCAGGAGCCTCGCTTTCCATCCACTCGGCCCACGTAATTTAAAACGTCCATGGCTGCAAATACAAAACAGCATCAGTCTCCACCCTCAGTCCTCACCCTCTCCACCATCAGTCTTCACCCTCTCCACCATCAGTCCTCACCCTCTCCACCATCAGTCCTCACCCTCTCCACCATCAGTCCTCACCCTCTCCACCATCAGTCCTCACCCTCTCCACCATCAGTCCTCACCCTCTCCACCATCAGTCCTCACCCTCTCCACCATCAGTCCTCACCCTCTCCACCATCAGTCCTCACCCTCCACCATCAGTCCTCACCCCTCTCCATCATCAGTCCTCACCCTCCCACCATCAGTCCTCACCCTCTCCACCATCAGTCCTCACCCTCTCCACCATCAGTCCTCACCCTCTCCATCATCAGTCTTCACCCTCTCCACCATCAGTCCTCACCCTCTCCACCATCAGTCCTCACCCTCTCCACCATCAGTCTCCACCCTCAGTCCTCACCGTCTCCACCATCAGTCCTCACCCTCTACCTTCACCCTCTCCATCATCAGTCCTCACCCTCTCCACCATCAGTCCTCACCCTCTCCACCATCAGTCCTCACCCTCTCCACCATCAGTCTTCACCCTCTCCACCATCAGTCTTCACCCTCTCCACCATCAGTCCTCACCCTCTCCACCATCAGTCTTCACCCTCTCCACCATCAGTCCTCACCCTCTCCACCATCAGTCCTCACCCTCTCCACCATCAGTCCTCACCCTCTCCACCATCAGTCCTCACCCTCTCCACCATCAGTCTACCATGCCTGAGACTCGCTCTTCAAATGCTAAGCTTGCTTCTTTCCTGACTGGGAAAAAGAAAGAACTGCCTTCCAGTTGTTAGGGATAAGGGATCTAAAGGTACTTCACAGAGGGAGTGCGGCATCTGGCACACAGTAGGCACTTGATGTTCGATGTCACTATTAATCTCATTATCAGATGGTCAACCACAGGCTGCAGGCCTGCTGCTTACACTTGGAAATCAGCCTTTCTGAGAACTCAGCCAGACACCTACTTACACGCTGTTAGGGGACCTGTCCATACCATGGCAGAGGAAGCAGGTTAAACTCAGCTCAGTGCTTGAGCCATTAAAGAGGGTGCTGTGCCCTATCAACCACGGCTCACTGCGTCACCCAGGGAGAGAGCACCCAGCGGCACTACTGTCCCATCTTCCCAGACGGAGAAGACTCATCTGGTGCAAGAAAAAACAGTTCTTCTAATTCTAAGACGAATGAGGCTAAATCTATAATTTCTGGTTGGACTTTGGACGAGAAATAGCTACCAACCCTCCAGGCTGCTGCTGCAGCTGACACTTCACAAAGCTAACTATAATCGTCCTCTCCTGACGTCTGAGCCACTGTGATGCTTACAGTCTTCAGTTTCCTATGGGAATCAGTGTCCGCCTTGCTTTCCTTGATGGATCAACTCTGTCTGGTTCTTGTTAGACAAGTATGTGTGTGCTGGTTTGAACGAGAATGTCCCCTCCTCTATGAGCTCACATGCTTGAATGTGTGGTCCCCACTGGGTGGAACTGTATGGGAAGGATTAGGAGGCGTGGCCTTGTTAGAAGGGGTGTGGGTCAGTGGAGTGAGCTGTGGTGTTCCCAAAGCCCATGCCATGACCTGCTGGCTCTTTCTGCCTTATGGTTTGTCTCAGGATGGAAGCTCTCAGCTACCGCCTAGCACCATGCATGCCCGCCTGCCTGCCTGTCTGCCTCATTGTTCCCTGCATGGCTGTCATGGACTACTCTTTGAAACTGTAAGACTAATAAATTCTTCTACAAGTTGCCTTGGTTAGTTGGTCTTACAGCAACCGAAAAATAACGAAGACAACACACAAATAGTGACGCTAACCGAAAGGACTCAATGTTTTGTTTTGTTTTCACAAGTCAGCTGTCGTCTCAGTTTGCAGTTAGCATGGAAATATCTACGCTCTGAAGCCTTACAACATATGAACCCCTCCACTCTTCAGCGCTCACCTCCTCCCCTGTACCCCTCCCCCATCACCACGCTCACTCCCCCCCCCATCCACCACTGCGCTCACCCCTCCCACCACCACCCCCCCCCACTCCCCTCCCCCCCACCATGCTGACACACACAGCGCCCCACCCCCATCACCACGCTAGCCCCACCACCCCCCCCACCACCCCGCTCACCCCCCAACCCCCACCCTAACCCCTTACCCCCAACATCCCCCCGCCGTTACTGCGCACCTATATTTTTATCCTTCTTGTTCATAACAAGCTGATGCAGACGCTCCTTCAGTTTATTGTACTCCCGCTCCTTTCTCTTCACATCATGATTATACTGAGTAGCCCGACTGGCTATGATATTTTGTAATTTTTGTACCTGAAGGAGAACATGCTTTCTATCAAACAAGAATTGACATATCTGCTAAAACTCAAAAGTTCAAAAGGTCAAACAAGCCCGAGTACCCGTGTTCCCACATAATGCCTCTTCAGTTCTGAGCTAACTCCTCCTCCTCTGTGGAAAGGCCTCAGTCAGGTAAGGCTCTGACACGCAGGGATGGTGGAAGAGCCGCACTCCCAGCCCTCTCTTCACTGAGAGGCGGCGTCTCACAGAGCTGTGCTGTTGACCTTGATTCTCAGTTTCCCTGCCCGCCTCCCCGGTAGCCGGAGAACACTCAGAGCAGAGTGGGTAGCAGCTTACTCAACGCCAAGACAACTATAGTCAATAAATGCAACCAACACCAGACCAAACATTTCTATGTAGTAATTCAAGAAATATTATATATAAATTGTATATAAATATGATTTTTTGGTTTGGTTAGATATTTGTTCTCCATTATTAAACACTAATAAGGTTAAAAATAAATCCAGATCTATACAGTTCCTATGCAGTAACTCAAGAAATCTGATTTATATATAATTAATACATATATAACTATATATAGTACAATATACTATGTGTTAATACATATGTGTAACATAACATATAATTTATATTTATGTTTATATTATATATTCATCATATTGTAATATATACTACATTGTAGTATATATAATACATATGTATTATCTTATATATTGCTATATACACCACACGATGTATTATATAACATACATTGTCTTTCTATAGGTTATATATTATATAATATATAACATGCTATAATATATGTATTATAATATATATAATACACTACCATGTTCTCTCTTTATGTGAAGTTGAAAGAGTCTTGTAAGCTTTAGGAAATGCACTCGGATCCGCCTCCCCTGGGTCGAATGGACTCAGGTACCCGGTCAATCCACAGCCCGACTTTCCCACCTGTTGCCGATCCCAGAAGGTAAGATTCCTTCCCACCCTGTTCCCTGGTCTTGGGGCAGCGGGAGAACAGGCACGGGACTGTCCACCCACCATGCCAGTGTGACACAGGATGTCACACTTCTTTTTAAAAGAGAATTGACCATTATGTCACATGTTACATTTCAAAAGCCAACAGTTCACCTCACACACAGAACAGACAGCTTACCTCTTCTTTCTCGTTTTTCAGGAGCTGATGCAAATTCCTGTTTTTGCACTGTAGCTGTCTGTCTCTCTCCTGAAGGCTGATCATCTCTCGCCTGGAGGCCTCCAACTGTTCCTGGAACATGAAGTGTGACGCTGGAGTAAAACTGACAAAAACTACAGCATGGTTTCCTCAGCGCCTCCTTCTCTGTGATGCTGCCACTGAAGTTTTCAGGATTCTCTTTAAGGCTGTGATGCTCTCCGAGCACACTTCATAAGACACGCTCCCCCACAGTCATCCCGTCATCCTTGGGAAGGCCCCCAAGTGTGGGTCTGGGACCACAATCCTTCGCACTGCCCTAGACCAGGTCTGACCTCTGAGAAATTACAAAAAAACCCTAAAGTTCATATAGAAACACGAGAGCCGAGGCTCGTGAGAATACAGCACAGCACAGGAGCCACTGGCCAGCACCTCAGGTCACAGCACGAAGCCACGGTGACAAAGAACAGCAGAGCAGAGCCAGCAACATAGTCATGGAGGCCAACAGAATACAGCCGCAGGCAGAAAGAAGTGCGCACAGCTACAGCCTCCCCATTTTAACCATGATCTAAAAAGTATACACTGGGGAAGGGAGGAGGTCCCTCATCTCGGCCCATGCAAAACTTTAATTCAAATTGGATCAGAGACCTTAGTGTGAGACCACAAACTGTCAAGCTGCTAGAGGGAAACCAGGAAGCATTTCAGACAGAGGGACGGGAAAGGAGCTGATGAGAAAGGTTCCAATGACAGAAAGTAACCTCGAGAACGAACAAGCAAGATCACAGGGAGTCAGAGGGAGTCACAGCAAAGGAGGCCGTCGGCGGTGACCGCAGGAGAAAGCCTTTGCTAACTACACAGCTGTAGGGACCAATACTTACAGTGTGTAAGGAAGACTCAAAATCTTAAATATCGAAGCTCCGAATTATTCAATAAATGGACAAACACGCTGAGTCTGCGGTTCTGATACAAATGACCATAAATATATAAAACGTGTTTAACACTCTTAGCCACAAAGGAAGTGCAAATGAAAACCTGCAGTGAGATTCCACATCACCCTAGCAGTCAGAACAGCTATTACCATCCCGGAACAAAGCAACTGCAAACGCTGGTGCCCACAAAAGAAAGGAGACGGGGGGCTGGGGATTTAGCTCAGTGGTAGAGCCCTTGCCTAGGAAGCGCAAGGCCCTGGGTTCAGTCCCCAGCTCCGAAAAAAAGAACCAAAAAAAAAAAAAAAGAAAAAAGAAAGGAGACTGAGCACTGATAAGCTGACACAGCCACCAGGGAGATCAGTACGGAGGTTCCTCAGGAAACTAAGAGGGCAAAGTCCATACAACCCAGCATGTGCTCCTAGTCTATGCTGGAAGGAGTCTCCGTCGGGACTGCAGAGGTACTTCTCGCCCATGCTCACTGCACCTCTTGTGCTCATAGTAGCTAAGTCAGGAAGCAGCCTAGACAAACCAACGGAAGAATGTGTAAAGAGATGTGATGTGGAGGGAATGTGTAAAGAGATGTGACGTGGAGGGGGTGGGGCATGCCCGTGTGTGCTTGTGGATGGTGGAGTTTTATTCAGCTCAGAAAAATGAAATTACATCACTTTCATGAAAAAAATACATGGTACAAAAGATAATGGTGTTAGTCTAAAAAGCCAGACTCCAAACAACAAATGCCTTGTTTCCTCTCCTATGTGGATCAGATTAAATGTGCATGTGTAAATGACAGGAGAGTTGGACAGCTTGGCTGCCAGGCAGGAGGACACCTAAAGAGAACAGAGAGCAAGAGAGGCTGATGGTGTGGGGGGAGGGGGCCTGGGGATAAGAAAGAAAGTTACACCCCATTTCCTCTCATGCAGACCCAGACTTCACTCTACATGCATCACATGAGAGCAGAAGGGACTCCATGGAATGACAGGGTGGAGGAGGACGGAGTATGTGAGGTGGACCTGAGTAAGACACATAAGGGTGTAAAATTTTAATAATGCAATCTATTTTGAGTATGTCAACCAAAAACTAAAATAAACCAAACAAAAACTCTGCAATGAATTCCTAAAAACTAGCACTGTCATGAGGCTCCCGGAGCCTTCCGTTCCCCATCTAAATAGGAATGTGTGCCCCATAATCCCTCTACCCCATCAGCAAAGTGACGCTCATACAACGTCTTCCGCTCCTTTGGTACCACCTCATCTCCATGCCATCTGGAGCCCAGGGTCCGGCCCTACACCTCACAGGCCCCACCAAACCTCAGTCTCCAGCCTCCATAAACCCCTTTGTGATTCTTTGAAAATGCAATGCCTCTCCTCCCTCTGGGACTTCATATAAGTTGCACGCTCTGTTTGGAACACCTTTTCCAGATGCTAGCAAGCTTCTGAATAATTCTTTAAATCTTGATCAGAAACCCACGAGCAGGAACTGGGTGTGAATCAATCACAAAAATTAGATCTAGAAATCTTATACATTTCTGTCTTCGGCTAACCTAAATAACAGATTCTGTTCCAGGTCAAATCCAAGTTAGAAGAGACCCTGGTCAGACACTGTGCTCTGGGTAGTTCTAGCTCATCTTAAGGAAGAGACTTGGCTGCTCCAACCTAACTGCACAGACGCATACTAATCACTTATGGCACTTGGCCAATGGTGTGTGGAAAAAACGCTGTGTTCCAGGTTTAGATGTCTGGATCAGCCTGATGTCCATCAGGTCCTGATAAGAGGACATGATCAGTGTGACGCACAGCTCACAGTCTTAGGGAGCACTAATACGGACCCTCCAGCCCTGCGTGTCCCCAGGTAGCCAGGATACACACTGGGAGAATCTATCTGTCCTTCAGGCAAACCCCATAAACAAGAAGCTAAAAGAAGGGCTGGAGAGATGGCTCAGCGGCTAAGAGCACTGACTGCTCCTCCAGAGGTCCTGAGTTTAATTCCCAGTAACCACATGGTGGCTCACAACCATCTGTAATGAGATCTGATGCCCTCTTCTGGTGTGTCTGAAGACAGCTACGGTAAATATATATATATATATTAAATAAATCTTTAAAAAAGAAAAAAGAAGCTAAAAGCACTGTGGGAGCAGTGTTACTGCACCTGCTCTGAGGACAGGGAAGACACATGAGGTGTGACTGACAGGAACATGTGACATGGAGGAACTCGGGAGCTCCTACAGGGCACCCCGGAAGTGCTCGGAGCTCACCAACAGGGCAGTGCACGGCACATGCACTTTCCCGCGCACTCTAGCACCCTGCAGACATTACACCAAACTCCTCATCCAACAGAACAGAGTGAGGATGCGACTTTGGCTTTCATTATCTGTTCTTAGGAGTGGGGTAGGAAGTAGACACAGTAGAAGGAAGAGGCCAAGAATTGACAGATGGAAAGCCATAAGGAAGCCGACTTGCTAAGAGCGTGCACACTCACAAAGGCTTCTTCTTGTAAACGGGCCCTACTATAGAATACGGAGGAAAAATGGCTGTGTGGACTATATTTCCCGACAATATGTGTCTTTGTACGTCCTACAGTGTACGTCTTTCCTACACCATGATTCAAAGGCGAAGGGAGGAATCAGGAATACATTTTTATAGAAAAACATTTTTTAAAAAAGCTTTTTCTAAGGAGGAAAAAGAAAGCAAACCAGAAATCAGCAACAACATGGTAAGGTGGTATGGCCCTGTGAGAAGTTCCTTTTCACAGAGAAAGGTTCCAGTGGCCACAGAAGACTAGTCTCCCTGCAGTGCTGGACATCCTCAGGGTCAGACGCTGTCTGGCTCATCTCCCAACCCCATTCTTTGTTGTATGTACTGTAGGATCATGGGTATGTACCGTAGGATCATGGGTATGTACCGTAGGATCATGGGTATGTACCGTAGGATCATGGGTATGTACCCTAGGAACATGGGTATGTACCCTAGGATCATGGGTATGTACCCTAGGATCATGGGTATGTACCCTAGGATCATGGGTATGTACCGTAGGAACATGGGTATGTACCGTAGGATCATGGGTATGTACCGTAGGAACATGAGTATGTACCGTAGGATCATGGGCATATTTTTTTTCTTGGCATCCATGTGTTATGAAGCTCTCCTTTATCAGTAAGGCTGGATCAGGTGAGAGAATCCTCACTTCCCCCAGAAGGTAAATATTTCCTAACTTTCTACAGACTCAGCAAAGCCTCTCCACAGTAAAATCAAGGCCTTCAGCACAGACAACGAGAAGCAGAGTAACAACTGTGTGCACATTTCTGGAAATCATCTTCCTATATGCAAAAGAACCTCAGGTTTTAAACACAGTCCTGAATCGAATCTGAAGCCCATGGCCTCCTGTGGCAGGGCACTGAGGCAGGAGGATGACCGACTGTACCTTAAGTTTGGCGTAGCAGCTCTGCAGGTGGTCCATGTCACTGCCCAGCTTCAGATTCTGTGTCTCCACGCTTTCCTGGGCCAGGAGGTTCTTCCGCTGAAGCACAAGCAGCTCATTCATGCAGTTCAGAAGAGCAACTATACTTAACTCTCGCTTCGTCTCCTTACTTTTGGATTCTTCATACAAGGAAGGGAAACCGAAGGTAGTCAGTTCCTGAAGGGAGAAAACGCCTTCTTAGCTGTTATCTCTGGGAAGACGTCGGTCAAAGAACAGGGTGTCTCAGTTCAGTCAGCATGAGTATTGCACTCACAGTGATAAGTTAGCAACACTGTGCCATTCTCAAACCCACGTGCACTCTAGGGCACCCCACAATGGGCCATCTGCAAAACACTGTGCAGTACGAAATACACAGGTTTAACTTGTCAACTCAAACCTCCAACATAGAATTGCTTTTCAATGGATTATTAGACAAGTCAGTGAAAAGGGAAGAACAGAAGATCATTCCTAGATCATTAAGTACATTAATTATTCAAAGAATGAATACAAACAACTTTAAATTCTTTGATGAACTTTCTAGAACCTGCTTAACAATCACCCTGACCTGGCGTAAGCTGTCTAGGATCGTCATCAGTAACCCGAGGCAGGAGGCGGCCAGATGCCACAGATACAGCAGTTAGCCCCGGGTCAGCCCAGCTCACAGGGGCTCTCTGCGTATCTCAGTCTCTGGCCACTCAGGCTTGGCAAACACTTTTCTTGTGGCCTTGACATTTTCCAGTACCTAACACGACATGTTCTTGCTTCTTAGAAGAACACATTACCTGATCAAGATACGAAATACTCTGTTCGATGTTCTCTCCTGTGCAGAAGGCACTGAAAACACCATGCACATTCTTGGATAAAGGTGTTGCAGAGCACAGTACTTGCTGCGAGTATAAACTTGATGGAGACATCTTTGTTTCTGAGGTATATTGAGAGAGATTTTTGTTTTCTGAAAATAAAAGAGCATTCAGGCAATTACGAAGCTAACACAATCTCTATTACCACAGACTCTGAGTTTTATACAAAGTACTTTAAAGTTAGGGCCAAGACACTTTTACGAGAAATCTCTATACACTTCTGTGACAAAATGACACAAGCACATTAGTGGCCTTCCTTGGTAGATATGTGAAATGAATGCCTACTTCAACTTCTACTACTGCATTTACAAAAACAGGATCAACACATTTGTCTGTGACACTCAGTTCATGGGATCGAAGGAAGCGGAAACTGAAGGAGCCAATAGACAGACTGTAAATGGAGGAAATGATCTACTGTCCATCTGAAGCATGGATTGGCTTTTTACAACTTTACTGAAAATGAGAACTGGGGACGTGACCAGCACTGCCAGCTCCCAGTTACTGTGTCTTCCGTGGCTGGGGTGGGTAGTTTTCCTCAATTCGCCCTTTTCTCTTTGGTGGTGACTGCTGGACTCCTTTACCTGTACACAGAACTGGATCTGTAACAGTCATCCAATCTCCCATAGCCAGTCCCAGAGCCAGGGTCCCTGAGAAGGCAGTTCAGTGCTGGGGCATGCACAACAGCTCCTGTCACTCTCCTACGTGAGCATCTCCTTAGAAGGCAAAGGAAGAGACATCAGATTTAGAAGATGAAACCCAATGAAAGCCGATGTACAAAGAGTTTGTATGTCCTTTTGAGTTCTGACATTTCACTTTGTGTGCACATGAATGTTTTACCTGTGCACCATGTACATGACTGGTACTCATGGAGGTCAGAAGAAGGCATCAGATCCTCTGGAATTGGAGTTAAAAAATGGAAGGACCCACGTGGTCCTGGGAACTGAACCCAGGTCCCCTGCAACAGCAGAAGTGCTCTGAACCACTGAGCCCTCTCTGCAGCCAGAAGGGGTCTGAAGTATTTACTCCTATGCACACAGCGGAAGCAGCAGTATATATTGTGCTGGTTAGTGTTAACTGTCAACTGACACTCTTAGAACCCCCGTCCCAGGAGGAAATCTCAGTGAGGACTGACTTATCTAGATCGGTTGGTGTGCGGACATGCTGTGGGTGCGGAAAGAGCTGAATGTGGGCAGCACCATCTCGTGGCTGGGCCCTAGACTGTACAAGAGAGGACAGTGAGCTGAGCAAAGCAGTCCTTCTCACTGCTCTCAACAGTGGGTGCACAGAGACCAACTGTCTCACTCAGCCCCTGCCTCTGAAACCATGATGGACCACCACCTGGAATCACAAACCTTTAGATAACCCTTTCTCTTAGATTGATATTATCAGGATGTTTAATTACAACAACAGAAATAAAACTAGAATACACATATACACGCTGGCTATGTGTATGTATCTGTGTATATGTGTGTGTGCGTGTGCATGTGTATTACAAATTGAATATATTTGTAGTAAGGTTAAATATTTCCCAAGATGCACAGTGCCTGACTTGACTCTAAGGTACACCATAACATATAATATGGAATATTTCTACAGTATATCCTTTAAGGTGCAGATTTCATTTATGAGAAACCTTCTTGGCTAGTACTTCCATGTTTTATACTTCCTAACTATATTAGGAAATCTTTATGTTCTAAGCCACAGCCTGGCCCAGATTCCTACCCAGGACTGGGAGGCAACATCATCTCACACCCCAAGAGCAGAGCTGGCAACGTGGGTCTGTTAACACCACTCACAACTTTATCCTAAGATAATGTGCACAAAGGTTCACTTCAGGATGTTGTTCTTCATGATAGGGAAAACCAAAGCATAAACATGTTCCACAGAAAACTGGGCATGCATACAACTGTGTACAGATTTAAACAAACCTGTAGAATTAAAGTGGCTAAGAGGTATCATAGACTAGAAATACAGTGAGTAGACTAAGATGATAACTTTGTTTCCTACTCATGTTTCCACCTTTTAAGAGAGAAGACGTAGTTCTACCACAAGAAACACAACTCAAGGGAAATTGTCCCTGGCAACTGGAGGCAGGTCTCCAGGCAGGAGGAGGCAGAGGGTGGCGTGAGCAAATAGAAGGGCACGTGTGGCTCTCGGCCGCTGCTCAGTGCGCTCACTGCAGCCTGACTGGCCGCGCTGGCAGCCTCCAACTTTCAGACATGATAGAATTCTGGACTTTAATACAAAATCTTCCCATTTTTAAATATTAGAAGCTAATTAAAAGAAACTATGACTTATCCCATGGGCAGAGTGAATGGGGGATGTGATAGCCTTCTGGGGTTCTAGAAACATCTTGATCTAAGGAGGTTACTATATGGGTAGACACATAACTCATTAGGATGTATAAATTATTAATATCTAAGAAGTCAAACCAAGTGTACACTGCTCGAGATTTGGACCCATGACTGTTAATAGAGACCATGACATGATATAGTGAGGGCAAGATGAAGTTTCCCTCACTGAGTAGGTCTGACTAAACCCCCACTATGCACCAAATACAGTTTTTAGGCAGAAAGGAGGATGTGTTCTCTCTGTAAGTTCTCACTGTGGGAAGAATAAGCTGGAGAAAAGTCAGAAGCAAGTAACAACTTAGCAGGTGATTAGAATTTCATAAGACGCACGCTCAGTAATATGAAGGTGCTGGGGTGGGACAGATCCACATCAGCCAGGGAACGTTACCCTGTGATAGACCAGTTACAGTTTGAACAATAATATGAAGGTGTTGGGGTGGGACAGATCCACATCAGCCAGGGAACGTTACCCTGTGATAGACCAGTTACAGTTTGAATAATAATATGAAGGTGTTGGGGTGGGACAGATCCACATCAGTCAAGGAAGGTTACCCTGGGATAGACCAGTTACGGTTTGAACAATAATATGAAGTGCTGGGGTGGGACAGATCCACATCAGCCAGGGAAGGTTACCCTGGGATAGACCAGTTACAGTTTGAACAAGAATATGAAGGTGTTGGGGTGGGACAGATCCACATCAGCCAGGGAAGGTTACCCTGGGATAGACCAGTTACAGTTTGAACAAGAATATGAAGGTGCTGGGGTGGGACAGCTCCACATCAGTCAGGGAAGGTTACCCTGGGATAGACCAGTTACGGTTTGAACATGAATGTACCTTAGAAGTTCGTAAGTTAAAGGCTAAGTCCCCAGCTGGAAGCACTATTTGGGGGGGAGGGGGTACTAGAAACTCCAGGGGTGGACCCCAACTAGAGGAATCAGTTACTAGACCGAATGCCTTGTGTTTGTTGCCCTGCTCCTTACCACTGTGACAAGGTGAGCTAGGGTCTTCTCTTTTTTTCTTCCGTGTGTGTGTGTGTGTGTGTGTGTGTGTAGGGATTCTCTGTGTAGCCTTGGCTGTCCTGGATCTCATTTGTAGACTGGGCTGGGTTTGAACTCCAAGACCTGCCTGCCTCTGCCTCCTCAGTGAGGGACTAAGGGCGTGCACTGTTGCTGCTGCCCCTTTGTGCTTCCCACTGCACATTCAGCCACACCTCAGCCTCCCAGTGAGACCAGGACAGTGGTGGAGAGAGAGAAACCTCCCCTCCTCTCAAGCTGTTTCTCTGAGGCATGGGTCACGGCAACCACAAGAGGGCGAAATTGAGCAGAGGTCTAACTGCTATGCAGTCAGGCCAAGACAAGAAATGGCCCCGTGTAGCCCAAACAAGGGGAACAGAAGGTACAGAGACGTGAATCGCAGTTGGCAAGTAAGATGAACATTCAGAAAGCAAGGCTGGAAGGCAGCAGGCTGGACTTCTGCTGTGAAGGAGAAGGTGTTGAGGGGTCTGAGGCAGGAGCTTCTTTAAGCAGGGTCACTATCATCACCATGAGCAGGCACTGACAGTAAGCACTCCTGACAATAAGGAGGCTACGGCCACAGCACACACAGCTTAGATCAGCGCCACACTACAGGTCCAACCACAGAAGCAGAAAGCTGATCGTTGATCTTTAGAAGACCTGGAGACTGAACTGATGTCCTCACAGACAGCGGGCAGTAATCTAACACCAGGAGAGAGAGCAAGGCTCAGCACGCATCTCTGCATAGGGAGCTGTGGCCTCACGCCTGGCTTCTGCACACCCACGGTACCTTCTTAACCTATCCCAAAAGGAATGCTTTTCTAGGAAGGAAGACACCCCCCAGCTCATCGCTGATTCTGCCAGTTCCAGCTCATGCTTAGCTTTCTGTGTCAAGCGCTGGAAACAGCTCAGCGAGGCTGCCCGGCTGCGCTTCTGCTCACAGTTGCTGCCCCTCTCAGCCCTCCGCCGTTCAGCATGTGCAGGTCATAACTCAGAGCATGTCATCCCTACACAAGTCAGACTCAAACCCAAACCAGCCCATCAGCGTGTCCGCACAGGCACCAGCATCTTGTTTATAAATATTTTTACCCTAAGGTAAATTCTAATTCAATGTCAAAACTAAGCATTTCACACAAATATTTCGAGTTCCCATTAATTATAGCCATCCTTCCCAGTGGAACTTGTTATCCCTTCTAAAGACTCAGGTGCTTCCCCAGTCCGTAGAGCTTTAGTGTGGGCAGTCTCTAGGAACCCCCTTAGTCCTGCTCCTGCTGGGATAGCCTTGGGTCACTCTGCTATGGGTATGGGCTTCTAACAGTATAGGCAACATGACATGGCTTAACTCTGAAGATCAGGCTATGACTGTGCTGCTCCATTTGAGTTTTCCCTTCACTGTCTGTCAGGTTCTTTCTGGACAGAGCAAGCCATCCTGCTGTGAGCACCCCTGAGAGCACCATGACAAGGAACTGACACCTGTGACCAAAAGGTCACCAGGCCTGCCAAGAGTCAGAACAAGCTGGAAGCAGATTTTGCCTAAGCCCTGGCTCAGGCAAGGATGATGGCCCTGATAAGGCCTGAGTCACAGGCCTTCAGCTAAGCTCTGCCAAGACCCTTGATGCACGGAAGCTGTGAGGTAGGACGTGCTTGTTGTGAGGTTGAGACAGGTACGAGGCTGTACTAGGCTGAGATGATCTGTCACTCAGGAACACATGTTATACGTTGTAAAAAGAAGACGCCATTTCCGAGTCTCCGCAACACTCCTTTCTATGCATCCTGTGAAGTGGAGCTAGAAGTGGTTCCAGGCCCCACGGTTGCTGACGCCTGGCTTATGAGGAATGGAACCCACTATTCTATTTATTGTTCTGTGTGTGATGCTAAATGGTTCATACATAGGCTTCAGGAGAAGTAGGGAATGTCCTAGTCTCTGTAGCCAAGTCCCTCGCATAGAGCAGGACACAGCGCATCTTTACTCAAGGACCCAAAGCCCACACAGCTCTGTTGTTCCGGCCACCAACCGTGTCTTTCACCTCTCATGCTCTTACCTGTCCTATCTTTTGCAGGTAAGTGCACGTTTAACATTTCTGTTCACCCATAAATGACCCACACTCATCAGTGAAAACTCCAAGTCAGGGTGTCCATCCTGGCAAATGTGTGTGTCAGCAAGCAGCAACAAGAAAGATGCCCACGCCCAGTCTGTGCTCGCTCTCCAATGCCCATGTCTCCTGTCCTGGTCACCCTAGGTCTGCCCTCTATCGACGATGACACCAGGGAAAGGAGCACGCCAGTGTCCCACCTTCAGGACAAGGGCCTCTTTACACAGCAAGTGCTCTTCCCAAGTTGACTTGCAAGACAAGCTTAGGACAGTACACCGCGCCTGCGTCAGAATTCTACAGCTAACGCCCGCCAAGTCAGGAAGTAGCAGCAGCTTCTCCTTGCACAGGAACACCGTGCCATGGTGCCAGACGGCCTTCAAATACTGCACGAGATTCTCAGATAGTTCACTAACATTTCTGCTAAAATATCACCAAGCTGAGTTACCAGATTGTTGGAATACGAAAATAAAATTGTTAAAATGAAATCCTTCAACATTAGTAATCTTCTAAATTCAGTCAGAGAACTGAAGATCCAGCTATCAGCATGATTTGTGTCACTAACCTCTCAAAAATGAAATTTACTTACTTAAAATATGAGTAACATCTTTAATTATAATTTCAGTCTAGAGGAGACTATAGCTTGTAATTATATCACGCTCTGTCACCTACAAGTAGAAACACACTAAATTCAACCTCAGTTTTACAAACTTAAAATCCAAGTCATTCCACCTTTCTGGCGTAGTACAAGGGATATTTCCCACAGACGTAAGGCTTCAGCAGAACTGCAGTGTGGTGATGGAACACTTAAACAGCCACAGCTAAAGAACACTACTCCATGCAAGAAGGGCCACACTAAAAACTCTCATCGCCTCATCACCTTATTAATTTGCCTTCATGTTGTGTTTAGGGCTTTCAGGAAGATTTTCTGTTAGGGAATGCAGTATAAACAAAGGGGGTCTCTTTGCCTGGTCACAGGTCTGGGATCCTATTCTGCCTAAGTCACTTCCCACAAACCATCTCTCCAAGCTGATCTCCTTGCCTACATGATAGGGCTGCAATATTGATCTGCTAAGGCGGATGCAGGTACGTAACTAGACCTCAGGTGCAGAACACGCCAAGTATCAGCAGAGTGCAGGACGCTGGTCTAAATGCTTCCCAGATCCCAAGTCCACCTCACCACATCCCTGTGTACAGTGGACTACCTTCCACGGGAGAGACGATTAAGGCAGATGTAACAGTAATGCAGACAGGGTCACCGGGCTAATGAGGGGCAGAGAGCTGGCGGAGCCAGGATCCCAGCCCCAGCCACATAGCTACTCTCTTGGCCATCTGGCCCCGCAGAGCAATCTCTTCCTCTGTGAACTCCACCAAAGGCAGGATTCTAATAATATCTCCCAACTGGGCAAAGGCTGAATAAAATAGTGTGGAATGCAAATTATGATAAAATCCTGAAGACATGACTTTCTGTCTAACGTAAGTAACTGAGCATTGTGCACTAACGTGCAGGCCTCACAACCAAGTGCGGCTGCACCAGGAGACACTGTGGTGCACACGGACTCCGGGAGGTGGGTGTGGAAGCAGCAGAGCCCTTCACAGCAGCAGGACAGGAGCTCAGGGCCTAACCCTGCAACAACCCAAGCACTCGCTGGGAACAGGAGGACCTAGTCCCAAGATGAGCAGCTATGCAGCCATAGGAAGCCTATGACATACCACAGAAGGATCATGAGGGACACACAACAGAAGGCTCCTTCCAAGAGACAGGACATAATTAAATAGAACTTACTTTAGAAACGTTAAGCTTGAAGGAAATCTGCTATGAGACAGCTTATCTACAGCTATCTACACTTGGTCTTTCTGCACATATAGAAAACAAATGTGATAAATCTGTGTTATGAACGACACAAGAATGCAGGATTCAGTAATCACTGCCTACAGAAAGGGGACAGAGAAGTTATATAGAGGTTACTGTCAAAGGCCCTTTGTGTTACATGTTTTATTATTAAAAACAAGGTCACAACAGACTGTGATGAGAGCTGAGAAAAGGACCCAGTCAGTAAACTGCTGTCTCCCAAGCCTAAGGATCTGAGTTTGGATCCCAGGGACCCACAGGAAAGCCAGGTGCTGGAAGACTGGAGGCACAGACAGGCAAACCAGGGAGTCACAAGTGCCCTACCATTAGCCATGCATCTGATAGCGTTAAGGCAGGTGAGAGAGTTCCCGTCCTTTACTCCCAGTATTCTGAGTTAAGAGTGAGCCGGGATGTACGTAAGGATCTTTGGAATACTGTGGGTTTTCCCTCCAGGTTTGTAGCTATAGATACGTGTGTAGTTGACATCTGTAATCTGTCCTTAGTTCTTTCCATCAATATGTGGCAAAGTCCCAGGCCAGTAAAGGACTCTGTCTCAAACAAAAGGAGGAAGGCTCCTAAGGACTCACACACGAGGTTGTCCTCTTACCTTTATACATACATGTGTATGTGACTCCCCATGCCCATGCGACCCACATATAAACATACATGCACACATAGAGCATACATATAAACACACAGAATGTGTGGTGACCAAGGAATACGAACTAGCTAATTATTTGTAGTTAAAATCCTTTATAAACCTTCAATACAGTTAATCACGCTTTAAAAAATATTTTAAATTCTTTCCAGTCCTAGCCTTGGGGCACAATGACCCAGAGTCCTGGGATTCATTGTGCTATGTCTTCCCTTAAAGTATAAAGACCAGTCACTCTGGCTATGAGATCTATGAAGCTCTCCACAGACTGGCAAAAAATCAGTGGGGTGAGAATTAAGAACGCATGTACCATCTGATATGTAAAGCTAGCAAGGGAGAGAGTGACCACTGCAGCATCCACACAGGCCACATGTAGCTCACTGGCTGCGTCCTTTTCTCCTTAGGTGGCCGTAGGAAAGCAATGGGTGGGTCCAGCCCTACTCCACTGACGGAGAGACAGTTTATGTACAGCTACAGACCTGGAAGGAGGAGAACGGGAGCGGCAGTGCTCCAGGACCTCAGGCCCCGCCCCTCTGGACCCAGCAGGCACTGGGAGTGAATGGTGGAAGGCTGTGAAGCTGTCCCTTCCTTCTAGAACAGCATGGCTCCTCGCTGACCACATCTACGATCTTGTCACCCCCTTTAATTCTAATCTGACAGAGAGGGCTATTCTATAAAGCAGCTGGGCAGAAGGACACGGTTAGTGTAGAGACAAGGTGAGGGCGGAGCACACAGGGAGGCTTACAGAGGTGTTCAATGGAGATCACAGCTGAGGGCAGACACAGCCAACCTGACCCTGTGAGGAAATTATCATCCGCAAAATTCACCCACGAATAGGTACATAAAACAAACAAAACTCAAGGGCTTCACCCAAATGTCCTATTTTTAGTACTTCTGATTTTGTCACATTCCAGGTACACAGGCACACAGATGAGCCAATGGCCTTTATCCTGCCTGAGACCTGTTCCCTCAATCAGAGCTTTTTATCAGCTTGTTTATAGTTTTTTGCTTTGCTTTTGAGACAGAATTTCCAAGTAGCCTAGGATGGCCTTAAACTTGGAATCCTTCTTTCTGGCCTCCAGAGTGCCTGAGTAGGCCTGACTAATCCATATCACATAGATAGCGGGTGCTCCAAATGCTCACTATTTCTGTGTATTACCAGGGCACATGTGTGTAGCCAGCACAACTGATACATCAGGAAGTAGGTCATAGTATTCGCATCCCTCCTCCATTACAAACAGGACAAGTCCAGTGGTGGTGAATGGAGTATCTGACTAGGGAGACTGAGGAAGGAGAAGCATGCAGCCGCACAACCTCAGGACTGTAGTCAGTCTCTTCAGTTTCCATTAAGACTTGCTATTGATCCGAGTCTCCTCTCTGACTCCCACACTGCTTCCGCCCCAGATTGTTGGACCTCCCATCCCTCAGGGCCCGCCCTGGGCCTGGACTGGACTCCATGGCAGCATCTTCATCACCTTTGGCTCTCCAGTCCTGGCACAGAGGACCCGCTTGAGCAGCCACTGCTGCACTGTTAAGGCTCCTGCCAGCTTCAGTTAAGCCTGGGGAAAGCGTTCAGGTCTTATCTAGACCATCAAGGTCCAGAGCCCACAGACTGTGTAAATTATTAACGTGGGCAGACACACTCTACATCAGAAGCAATAGAATCCCCAACACAACCGTGTGGATATTCCTTATTGGTCAGGGTCACAGCACTGTTATTAATGCTGTCAATAACGCAGCAGCCACAAGGACACCAGCCACCTGTAACCGGCACCTGCTTGGCTGCTCGCACCAGTTGGTGAGCGCCTGTCAGGACACAGCTGAGAGGCCTTCTTCGATAAGGCCCTCCCACACTTGCATTCTCCCCTTCTCCACACAACACCAACCCACCCCACCCCCCAGAACAAATATTCAGAGCAACATATCTTTTTATCCTTAGGCCTGGCAGTTGGCAGCTGAGTGTCTGATAATAAATGTTTACTGAAAGAATAAATTTATTAACATACAGTGAATCGCTCCTACACTACACACAATACTGGACCAGCATCAAACCGTATAAATCTAGGTTTTCCCATTACTAATAACGGATGGTGTACTGTCTCATCCTAGAAGCTCATGAGTCTAAGTGAGCTGTATGCTCATAAGCACCTAACCATAATTAAAGACGCAGAACACTCACACAGCCTCTTGTTATGAACAACTGGGTAAGCCAGCAAGGTAAGTTCACAGCTAGTGTAAAAGATACAAGAAGCTATCACTAAAATTCGCTCTTGAAACTGAGCCTAGAAACACGGGGCTATAAGTCCAGCTACGGGGAGGCTGAGGCAGGAGTTCAAAGACTGCTTGGGCAAGCTAGTAACAAGGCAACCTTGCCTCCAAATAAAGGCACACTGGGTTTCAGCAACAGAGCACTTGCCTTGCATGTGCATGGCCCTGGTCTGGTTCCCCAGGGACTGTGTGAGGGCACTCAGAATGAGAGGGAGCTTGTTTTTAAGTAGGATGTGTGTGTTGTTCTACTAGGGCTGGAACTCCTAGGCTCAAGCTGTCCTCGCCTCAGTCTCCTGGTAGCTGGAGTAAAAGGTTGGGGCAGCCACAGTTCTAGGCAAGCTTGCTTGCTTGCGCGCTCTCTCTCTCTCTCTCTCTCTCTCTCTCTCTCTCTCTCTCTCTCTCTCTCTCCTCCCTCCCTCCCTCCCTCCCTCTACCTCCCTCCTTGCCCTCCTCCCCTCCCTCCAGCCACCCCCTCTAGCTGAATGCTGACTGAGGGCACATTCACTATATCCTAACCGGTTTGGGCCAACAAGCTGGTTTGCCCACTTTTAAGAGAGCCCAAGTACATTAATTTGACTGGGCTGGGTTTGAGGTCTCAGGGACAGCAGGAACAGTTAACTTTTCCATGTCCTGTACACCTGCCTGAGCAAGTCGAGGATGCTATGGACTTAACAGGTCTTGTCACAAGGCTCAATGTGTCATGGAGAGAGCTTCACGTTTCATCCTGGAGTGACCCAGCTTCTGCAGTTATCTCCAAGCTGCTTCAGCCTGGTTACTTAATCCCTGGGCCTATTATCTTCCCTGTACAGCTGGAGAACAAGAAGGAAAGGAAGGGTGTAAAATGACTGTAGGGGCCCCAGCAGTCACCAGAAAAACGCCCTGGTTTGAATTCTATCCATTCCTAATCCTCCTCTCAGAGAATCGTTTTTTGTATGAGGAACTTTCATGCACACCAGGCAGGACGAAGTGTCGACAGGGATGGCAGCTTGCCTTGTTTAGTTTGAATAAACACTCTACGCTTCCTGGGCCCACAAGCTCTTGGGGAGTAAGGAGATTGGATGGATTAAGTTTTGCTGGCTGGAGCGACCATTTCGAATTTTATCCAGCCTCGTAAATGTGTGTCACGTCATATACGGACCTTTCCGTTCGAGATCAAATTATGGACTAGAAAGATTCCCTTCCACGGATTGCGGGCTCCACGGCAGCACTATTTCCAGCTGACTCCAGGCCTGGACTCTATTCCGAATGGAAGCAAACCTCAAATCCAGGAGGCTCTCATCATTGGACTCCACCTTTCATACAGTCTAGAAGGAACTCCCAGTTCTCACAACTGCATCAGCGTTGCCGGTTATGGATCTGATACACTGTGGGGGTTAATGAAAAGATTCCTCTACTGGTGCTGATGGGGAATTATTCGGCAAGTTTTATTTCCTGGGCCCAGGTGACTTGCATAACCCAGCGACCTGCACTAGGAGAAATTACGTGCTGACCAGACAGAGCTCACCATTCACTCACTGTGCACCACTGGAAAAATCGAGGCCAAATAATTTCTCCAGCAAGTCTACCCCTGCGATGATGTAAGCTCTTCCCCCTAAACGTGGGGCTGGACCACGATGAAGCACCCACCTACCGCGGACCTCACTCGCTAAGTCCTACGGCAGCCTCTGAGGGATCGCCGAGCCCACGCGGGCCGAAGGGACCCCGCGCATGCCCGCGCCGAATCCCGCAAGGGCGCGGGGTCCCCAGCACCTACCTCACACTTCCCGCTGCAGGCGGCTGGCAGCAACGCTCTCCAACCGCTGCAACGGCCGCGACGAGCCCGCCCAGTGCCCGCCCGGGTGCCTGCGCCCACGTCCAGCCCGGCGCCCTCCCTGGCTGCGCGTCACAATCCCGCCGCTCACCGTCACGGCACCGGGAGCGGCTCACGCCTCCCGCAGCCCGCGGGCCCGCACCCGCGGCGGCACGCAGCGGTTCCGCGCAGCCTCCAGCCCGCCCGGTCCGCCCGGCCCGCCTCTCGCCGCTTTCCTCGGCTGGCGCCCATCCCACCCCGCCCTGCGCTGGCGCCGCCCATTGGCTCCGCTGGTTGCCAGGCGACGAACAACCGCGGCCCGCATTGGTCCAGCGAGGACTAGCCTACGACAACCCCAGCCGCTCTCCCCCGCGCAGCTGCGGCCACCGCACCTGTTACACCCGGGTTCACCCGGCCGCCGCTCCCCGCCCCCAGCTCTCCGCGGGGACAGGAGGAGGGTCCTAGCCGCTTTAGAGCCGGGCCTCCGAGGCGACCCTGAACCCCAACGCTCCCAAGGAGAACCGGGTGCGCTCCCCAGATCGGAGAGACACCAACGGGCATCCAGAATTGGGTCAGGCACTGGAGAAGGAAGGTCAAGTGGCCTCGGGAATCAACACACCAATGGCACAAAAATCAGTGGAAAACCAGAGCCCGGGTAGTGGGCAAGAAACCCCGAGTTCAGGCCGCAGGACTGCACACAGCGTGCGTGAGGTTGCAGGTCTGTGAACTAGCAGAACTGAAGTTCAAGGTCATTGGGAGCTCAAGGCTAGCCTGGGCTAGTAAAGCTCGAGTAGTGAATAAAATTAAGCAAAGAAAGGGACCTAGGGAGGAGACAGCTGGAAAGGGAAATGAAGAAACAATGGTACTTGTGAACTAGAAGTTGATGGAAAAACTCCCTAGGCCCACTCAGTGAGTGCAAAGAAAATGTATGACAGCGGCAATTGGCCAGATCCACCTACCTCTCCCTACTGTCTCCACCAAAAGTTCCTCCAGAAAGGAAAATGGAGAATCCATAGTAAAGGGCGGGGTGGTGGAGTTCTAGCGAGGTGTTTACTCGAGAAAAAGAAGTTTGGGGTTAAGTGGCTCCTGTGAACAATTTGAGACCAAAACAGCATAAGAGGAAAACAGGGAATACCCCACTGCCACAGAAGAACAAGAGAGAGGAACGAGAACTACACATACCCTCAATGCTGGGAAGTGGATCAGAGTGCAGACATGAGCGTTAGAAGAGGAGGGAGACAGATTAGATGCTGAACACAGGTAGCAAGGACAGACACATCATTACAAAAATGCTTTGGAGAGCAGTGCTAGTGAGAATTTCGGCTAGTAATTTACTTGCTCCCTAAGTCAGACCATTAATGGGGTGTGTTTGCTCTCTCTGCACCCAAAGGGTGTTCTGAAAGTTCAGTTGTCTACTCTCCAAAACATCATTCTTTTTCCTATCTCAAGAAGCATCTTAATACCTTTGTTCTTTGAATGCTGAGTCCAGCTTGGCCATGCAAGGTCCCGCCCCTGGAGTGGGCCTCCACGACTGTATATATTTTCATGTTCCTCCTTCAGGGAATGCTCCCCCTTAAGGTCAATGACTCCACGATAATCAGAGATGGCACAAGTCCAGGAGGCAAGAGTGTATCCTTAGCAAAAATGGTAAACACTGTGGCCTTCAGGACAGCCCTTAAGGCTGTGGGAAAGAACTCTGAAAACATGTGTTCAAAAATATTTTTCAACCAAGCAAATTATAAGGATGCAATATGAATTATATTAAGGGTTTCACAGACCTAAAAGAACAGAGGCAGCTGCACTATGAGCCAGCTTATCAGAAGGATACAAAGGCAGGTAGATTCCTGAGTTCAAGGTCAGCCTGGGACAAATCTAATTTTCATTCAGGCTTGGTCAGAATGGTAACCTCAGGACAGGGTCCCGTCTAGTTAAGTTTATTATCTGAGACAGGCAGATCTCTGAATTCATTTGCAGTGTTAAAAAAATGCGCTAGCTGTCCCTAAGAATCAAGGGGCTGGGGTCCTGGAATGCCGACTCTTGGGATAATCAGAAGGGAACCTGGGGTAAATGGCTGAATTGATTTGTGGGATTTTGGTCTCCAAGAGATGAGCTATGGAGAGTTTTTAGGATTATTTTTCTAGTAAGAGAGAGCTCCCTTTCTTGTTAGACATCAGAGGGATGTCTGGGAAGCTGTCTTGAGCAGAACACAGGCCCTCAGCTTGTACCATCTACCGCCATTTGACCGAGAGGGGTGGGTGTTTGTTTGTTTTGCTGCTCAGACACACCTCCTCTCCAAGCTGAGGCTGGTTCTTGGCATCTGAAACAGTAATTTAGGGCACATTACTACTACACTTTGTTGTTGTAAAATTATATTAAATGACTTTCTTTTACCACACTAGATCCGGCACTGCAGTGCCCCAAGATATCTGCTAGATAACTTGCCAGAAACGCACATCCCAACTCCGTGGTGGCCCAGTGTCTCTGCCACCGCACACTCTCCCAAACTCAATTCTCCACAAGAAAGAACACACAACACAATAACCTCTGATCCAATTGATAAGATATAATTGACCATCTAAGCATACAAAGCCCTGTACACATCCATCCCTTAAGAATATTCATAACAACCTGTAAATACACAGAGTGGAATTTTAACATCAGCCTCCATGTTCTCTCTGAGGCTTCTCTCCCTCCTCCTTCCATTCCAGTCTCCTCTTCCCTCAAACTTTTCTCCCACCCATCCTTCCTTCTCTTCCAATGACAGCCCTTGTTCTATCTTGTACCTGCCTTCACCTTATAACATCCTACACACTTTGTCAAGGAAACAGGGAGCATTCGCTCCTGGGTTAGCCAAGTCAGTCCAATCTGCCACACTTCACACAGTAAAGTACCATGTTCTCCCAGGGACTTTCCTTTGTCTAGGTCACATCTCTGGATAAGAACCACATGGAAATAAAACTTGAGAAAAATTAATCAATGTCAACATAAATAACAAACTTTAATGAAAATCTGTATTTCTTTAAAATTTCATGGTATTTAAAATTTTGCATACATTGTTACCAAGACAGTAGAAGGCATACAAATTCCCAAGTGGTTTACATTCTGTGACGCTAGTCTCTGGAACACTCCACTGTGTACTCAAAAAAAAAGTGCCAAAGGCAGATGTCTTAATGTCACAGCAAAAGTAGCTTTGACCCAACAGATTCCCTTGGGAGGACTTTTGGGGAGACTCTCCCAAAGGTACCACAGAGCATCCTTTGAGATCCACTGATCTAAACTTCTGTGCTCCGTCCCTCCCTGGCAGGGACTGATTGAGGGGCTGCTCACAGAACCCAAGTCCAGTCCGTACAGAATAGGGGGGAGGAGCAGGGCCCTTGGAGGGGAGCCCTCTATCCCGCAAGCCCATAAGAAGTCTTTCTCCTCACTCCTTGCTGGCCCCCTCCAGTCTCAGACACATTTAGAACTGTGGCAGCACCTTGTACACCAGCAAGACAAAAGCACGAAAACACCAGCATCCCCGAGTCCCCTCATGGCTAAATCAACCTTTGGGACTCTGCATAACAGCTCCAGACTGCTGTGTACACGGGATAGTACAAGGCTCTTTGTAAGGGCTTTGTGGTCAGGTATTCAGTCCGTTGCCTAGAAAGATTGTGACCGACACACAGGACAAGGTCTGAAAGACTACAAGAGGGACACCTGTAGCCCAAAGCCGAAAGGGACCTTTCTGGGCTTGAGAGAAAGTAACTTGGCATGGCTAGGAAAAGGGGGGTGGGCAAGGGTTTGTTTCAGCTTTCCTTGGGCTGTTTTCCTCTCGAGCAAAATTAAAGGAAGCATACGTAATGCTGGTTTTGTTTTCTAGAACATGAAAATCTTCACCCCTGCTCCCCTGAAGTCTACCCACCAGCATGTGGGAAAACTGTTATAAAACATAAGTCAGATCATGACTTCTCTCTGCTTTGGATCATTAAAGCCAAAATTCTTCCAGCTGTAAGGTTCTCATGGCCTGATTCTCTCCACACAATCCTTTTAGCACGCTGACCTATCCTACAGCTGTGCTCACCAGCAGCTAATACCTGTCTCCCTCACTGTTCCTCAGCCTCAGTGGACAGCCCTGCCTCAGGACCAGTTCACTGCCCAACCCTGTCTTTAAGCACTTTCTCTTAGCGCTTGTATTAGCTTCCCTTCAACGCCTGAGTGTTCGCATCCCTTACACACATGCTACCATCTATGTGAGGCCTAACTAGACACCTTCACTTAAAATTAGAATCCCTTCCGGACCCCACGCATCAGATTACCTTGCTCTTGTCTAACCTTCGATCTTACGTTGTCATTTCTTCTGACTGCCTGTTTGATGTGCTAGAGTAAAGCCTCAGTAAACAAGGGCCGTTTTGTCTGCTGTGTCCTCAGTGCCCCAGGCATTTGGTTGGCATTTCAACACTTGGTGACTGTTCAGGTGAATGCTTTCTATTTCAAGGTAAGCACTTTAACAGGTGACGTCTACACCTTGTCCAAAGATGTGGCTCACATCTGTATGGTCAGCGTTTGTATGACAGAAAGTCTTCCCTTGAGAATAGGCCCACTTTCCAGACATCCACACTCTGGTTTCGGACTCTGATTACTTCCCTGTGTACTTAGTGTGGGACCTCCCACTCACGTTTGGCTTACGCTGAACTTACGGTTCTGGGATTTCTTATTCAGCACAGAAAGTGCCAGCCAAGCAGCCCCTCTGAGTCCCCTGGCCCCTCAGTCAGCTTTCCACCCCTGTGACGAAATAGCTGAAGTAAATTTAAAGGAAGAGAGGTTTACCACGCCGCCTCACACCCACTGCCAGTTAGCCTGCTGCTCTGGGGCTGGGTCAAGGCTGAGGGAACATGGTGGTGGTGGCAGCATCCTTGGAACAAAGCTGCTCACTTTGTAGTAGGCAGGAAGTGGAGTGGGGCCAGGGAGGGGGCAGTGGGGAGGAGGAGGCCAGTGTTCAATCCCCTTCAAGGACATAACCCTATAACCGACTCTCCACTATGCCCCTCACTCAGAAGTTCCTCCACTGCCCTATAGCGCCAGAGGCTGGGGACAACACCTTTAAAGGCCTGTTGGTGTTGCTGTAAAATTTACAACAACATGAGTGTTTGGGGGACATTTTAGATGAATCTTTCTGGAACTTTCTTCCCACGGAGGCTCTACATGGTTTCCTTCCGCCATTCAGCTCTCACCCGGATGTAGAGCAGCCCTCCTAATCTGTTTCCTTGCTTGTGGTCTGTCTTCTCCCACCGGAGTGTAATGGGAGGGCAGGGGCTGTGTTCAAGTTCATATCTGTCGCCTCAGCTGCTCATGGCCGCACCAACTGTTGTGAGGAGGCAGGAGGCAGGTGGGGGAAGAAACACGTGTCATTTTAAAACACCTTAATTCTGCTAAATAGCTTCTGAACCACCCCCAATTCAGCCATTCCTTTCTTACAGACAGGATTTCCAAAACCCAAACAGACCCTCAGGCGCAAGGCTGCTTCTGGCTTGCAGATTCAGAGCTCAGAGTAACGGCTTTCTGCTGCTATGCATACCATCTGGGTTGCTCAATAAGCAATGCTTTCTGGGATTCACCGAAGCAGATTTCCTGTCAGGGCCTGCGTGTGCTGGAACAGATGAGACTATGGGCTGAGTCACTTCTCTTAATGGTCCTGCCTCCATTACGTCTGGGTTCTGGCCAGGTCTACCTTTTAAAGGACAGCAGGGTAGGTAAAATTAAGCCTTACTGAATGTGTGTGTGTATATGTATGTGTGTATATATATATATGTGTGTGTGTGTGTATACACATACATATACATAAACATATACATTATACATGAAGAAAGCAAGCAAAGCCAAGCCAGACCACGAGCTGGGGATATGGGTCAGTGGTAGAGCACTTGCTCCAGCTTATAAAAAGCTCTGGGTTCAATCCCACCTCCACCCCATCACACAAACAAAGGACCACACTTCCAGAAAGCTGTGCTTTCTGATTTCAGAAGATAGCTGTAAATTTAAGGGAACCTGACCCTCTCCGCGTCTGTGTGGACTGGTGATGCTATGCGGCATTTACAGACATCTTTCTGACCAGCCCTGGGCGTGAGCTGTTAGTTGACTTAATTGAAATGACTCAAAAGTGCTATTGAAGGAAAATAGAGCACACACACTTCTCCTATTGGTCCAGGTTACGCACGCACACGCAAATGCATGCGCACACAGCAGTACGCTGGGTGTTCCCCACTTGGCACGTTAGACTTTGGTCTGATCTGCTGAGAACATTTACACCATGGCTGCTTTTGAAATGATTAGCAGACACTAACACAGTGCTTCCCGACTTACGTGTCCCAAGGTTGAGTTTTTAACTTTAAAACGTCATGCAAAATTTGCTCATGCATAAATCATTTAAGCAACTGATAAACTATATCATACAAAGGTGGCTAGGTGTCAGCCATGGAGGTTTCACAGAGAGAGAGAACACGTGTGAGGACATTCACATGTACATACGTGTGTGTGAATGTAGAGGCCTGAAGGTGACATCGAGTGTTTTCCTTAGTAACACTTCATCTTTTGAGAGAATCTCCCCAACTTAACTCAGAAGTCATTGACTTGGTTAGACTGGCTGGTCTGCAAACTCAAGGAGCCCTCTGTGTCCATCTCCTCAGCTCTGGGCAGGGTTACAGGAGATGCTTTGCTTCAGTAGAGCATGCAAACGCATGAGACACACGTGAACTGCAAGCACACTAAGGTGGACTGCTTTAAATTCCCATCTCACACTTCAGCCACATCAGCTCAGGTTCTCGACAGACACTTCTCAGCTCAGCCGATCCTCCTGCCTCAGGCTCCTACGCGCCCAGAACTACAGATGCCCAGGCCCAGCTTGTGACTGCTATAAACTTTGGAAAGCTTGTGCGGTCTCAAGTTTAGTAAAGCCATCGTTAATACCATTGGGTAAGACTAATGCTACCACCACAATTTCCAAGCCAGGTTTGAAGCAAGCCTTATTAAATACTGGCCAGGATGGTGGATACCAGCCAAGTCCATATCTGAGATTCCCAGAAAATGCCATTAATTATGTCAGTCCAGTGCTTATTAAAGGCAAAACCCACAAGGCTATGTATGTACTTTCCATCTTCATCCAATCAGAGGCAAGCTTGCATCCCGACATATCCTGTCCACATACTCCCCTCCTCTATATGATCTAGCACATCCTGTGTAGTTGTGGCAACCAACCTTGTATACAGAAATGAAAACACATGGCTTGTTATCTCACATGAACAACATCCCCAGCATTCCAGGGGGTTACTGTCCTTGGACTTACAGGTTAGAAGCATTTTTGTTTTATAGGTCTCTTAAGCATGTAATTTAAATTTAAAACAACTTTAGCCCTCATACCATCCTTTAACCCCAAACAAACTTCCCTCAATTATTCTCCAGATACCTGGCCTTTGCTCAGTCTCCCCTTCCTTTCCAGTATACAAGTGGTGTGCGTGTACACACACACACATGCCACACGCACACACATGCATGCATACACACACACACACACACATGCCACATGCACACACACACACGCCACATGCACACACGCACACACATACATACACACACAGCTATCTTCCCAAACAGCAGATGCCCCTGTCTTTTTAAAAACAGTATAGTTTGCTCTGTTCTCTTAGATTTGAAAATTTAAATATAGACCTTTGCTCAGCTGACAAATAAAAAAAACTTCCAAAGAACTAAAAGATTTTACATAACCCCAAAATGTCATTTAGCTATACAAAAATCTGTTTAAAAGCACAATCCAGCATAACTCGAATAACTCAAACACTTGATTCTGCATATAAATTCACCAAGTCCTAGTCTGACCTCATGCTTTAGCGAGTGTTTGCTGAATGGTGGCGGCCAGGCAATAGAAAAAAAGGTCTCTGTCTACAACAGGAGCGCCAGTCTCCTCGGCAGACAGGGAAACGATGACTGTTAAACTCTGAACCACGCTACCTGCTTTGACAGTTTGACTTAGCCTCTTAGGCCTGTGGTGGTCCCTGAACTTCCACACCTGCTGGGACCGCCTTCCTCTGAGCGTTCTGTTTAGTAACTCACAAAGGTTCCAAGCCACTGTTAGGCTGCTGTTCCTTCAACCAAGAGTGCTATCTAATAATAACAGTGACAAAAACCAACAACGCTCTCAAGGAGTGAACTGAGGCTGTGACGTTTTGTTTCACTGGTACAAATATGATGTTAATGGAAGTCAGTACAGGACCTCTTCATGCTAGTAGCATGGAGGAATTAAGAAAAACCGTGGGGCTTGTATTAGCTTCCCATTGCTCTGACAAAACACTTTTTTTTTTCTTTTTCTCGGAACTGGGGACCGAACCCAGGGCCTTGTGCTTGCTAGGCAAGCGCTCTACCACTGAGCTAAATCCCCAACCCCCTGACAAAACACTTTAAAAAAGGTTTCAGGACATGGCGAGTTGGCTCCACTATTTGGGGGAATGTACTCAGAATATTAAGGGGCTTGTGAGTAACCGATCTCCTCATCGCTTGGTTGCTGAGAAGTAAAGAGGAAAAGGCCGGGGCAGACCCCTTTCTAGGGGCACTTTTGTTGTTGTAAAAATATAATAAATAAAATGCTTTATTTTATCTTTATTTTATCTTTATTTTATCCACTCTATGTCCGGCACCACAGTGCCCCAAGATATCTTTTAGATATCTTAATTCTCAGTCAGCAAAGTCTCTCACCCGCTCTGCTCCATCCCCTATCACACTGCCGAAGGCCTCTCTCTGAGCCTGGCAGCAATCTCTCTACCAACCTAGTTCCCAAGCCTGGTTTCCATACCAGAAACACACATCCCAACTCTGTGACGGCCCAAACCGGCTGCCCCACACTCCCTTACACTTAAATCTACACACGAAAGAACACACAACACAATAACTTTGATCTAATTGATAAGATATAATTGCCCATCTGGCCATACAAAGCCCTGTACACATCCATCCCTTAAGAATATTCATAACAACCTGTAAAGGTACAGCTTGGAATCTTTACGTCAGCTGCCATATTGTCCCCGGCTACTCTCTCCCTCCTCCTCTTTCGTTCCTGTCTCCTCCTCCGCTTTTAAACGTTTCTCCCGCCCATCCTTCCTTCTCATCCAATGACAGGCCTCATTCTATCCTGTACCTGCCTCATCTGTGACATCATCCCACACACTTTCTCCAACGAGGTGCAATCTCTTTTTGAAAGTTCCTATGTGGCACATGTGGCTGTGTGCTCACAGAGGCCACAGGAGGATGTTGAGCGTCCTGTTCTTTCTGAGCCTCATTCCTTAGGAAGAGGGTGTCTTCCTGAGCCTAGAACTAGCACAGCTGTGAGCAAGTCCTGGCGTTCCTCCTGTTTTCTCTCCCGCCCCATAACACACACAATGCTGGTGTTACAGGTATGCACGCCACCATGCCCAGTTCTCCACACCCTAAAGTTCCCCGGCCTCTCAACAGTGCCACCATCTGGGAGTGAGCCTCTGGGGGCATTTAAGATCCAAATCATTACAGGGCGGTCTGATCCGTGACTTTTGTTAGAATTATACGTTGAAGGGAAGAAAGCTTTTCAGAACTACGTTTACTTTCTTTGCTGTGTGCACATGAATGTATGTGTGTGCATGCGAGTGTGCGTGTGCGTGTGTGTGTGTGTGTGTGTGTGTGTGTGTGTGTGCGTGTGCGTGATCAGCGTCAGTGCTCTGCGTACTGGTTTTGGAAGAAGGGGTCTCTCAGTGGGTTGGAGGCCAGTGGATTAGGCTGCACTGCCTGGCCAGTGAGCCCCAGGGCTCTGCCTATCTTTCCCCTCCACACTGGGATTTGAGGGTGTGCCATCACCACGCCCAGCTTTTTACATGGGATGGAGCTCAGGCCTGCATTCTCGCATGGCAAAGCTGTCTCCAGAGTCCTGTTTATTCTAATTATCTCATAACTAGGAAAAGAATTTTGATAAGTGCAATGGCCCCAAAATTTATTAATTTTTTTTCAGACCACATGACTGTGTCTTCCTGCTCGCTGTTAGTTTATGTAACAGACACCTGCCAGGAAGAGTGACGTGCAGATAATCCTGTTACGAACTGAGTCATATCTGAGGTGTACTGTTGATATTTACAGGGAAGCTCTGATAGATCCTCTTACATGACAAGCATGCCGGGATAGGACAAAAGTTTCTAGCGTACATTTGTGGTCGGAGCCATTCCTTAATTTTCTTGAAAGAGTTTTCCATCATCAATTACAAGTAGGTTTTAGTTTGTTTTGTTTTGTCCTGAGATGATTTTAATGGGTTTTCCGGCAAGACAGGTCAGACTCTTAGGAGGCTAAGTTGCTGGAATCCACTAAATGTTTGAACCTTTTTTATTCTCCAATTGCCAATTCAGTCTTATCTGTGAATCTGTATTTCTTCTTATGATTTATATTTCCCTAGGCAGTTTCTTTTTTTAAATTTTTATTGTATTTTTTCATTATGTGGGGGGTGGGTTTGGGGGATATGTAAATCGGGGGCCTGAGAAGGTCAGAGATACTGGATCACCTTAGAGTTATAGGTGGTTGTGAGCTGCCTGCTGTGGGTGCTGGGAATCGAACTCCAGTCTTCTGCAAGAGCGGTACCCACTATTAACCACCGGACCATCTCTCTGGCACTTACAATTTGTTTTCAGACATACTCAGTAACTATCAGCAGATTACTGCTCACGTTGAATTGTTGTTGAGTAGAATCCTCTCTCAATCAAAATCAAAACAGCCATGTAGAATTTCATATGTGACCAGTTCAGCACCAATTAAAACAGCACGCTTCAGACACCACCATGTAAGTCTGCCTGTCCCTTTAAGAAGAGAAACGATTGTATTTAGTTGCTGGGCTGCCTTGGATTTATTTTATCTTAACAGCTGTGCCTGAAGTTAGCACTATTCAGACGGGGATTTTCAAGCTCTGTAATAGGCTTCAACTTGACTATGCCACCCAGCCCAAACCCCAAATTTAGAACCAAACATGGGGGGTTAAGACAATCGGAAGTATTGGCAAAAAGTAATATGAGAGAAAATTCTAAGTTGGACTGAGCCAAAAATAAAGAAAGCGGTTAACCATGGTCTCCCTGGAACTCTGGCAACAGTAGACAGGCCACAGCCCTGCACATCCGAGGGGAGGGCAAAAGCTGCATTTATAGCTGGTGTGGAGGGGTTGGGGAGGGAGAAAGGAGCATCACAGATGGAAAGAAGGGGCATTTCTGTGACTTAAAGATGGGGACAAACCCTCAAGAGCTTCTCACCACTCTGGAAACAGTGACATCACAAGCTCTGTCTAACGTGCCACCGTTTGATCCCTGAGCTTGAGCACCTCCTGTTTCATTTATTTCTGTGTCCTTGGTCTTTCAAGGGGCAGTGTCCTTAAAGTGAAAACTCCAGACAAGAACTGTGGTCTGACATACAGCAGCTACTAAAAGGGAACAAAGAACAAAGAAGGATAAAACCACGCCTTTCGTCTGGCTTGTGAGGAAAACGAGTTTCCTTAGGTAGCCACCCGATGTGTCTAAAACTGTAACATTTGGAGCTGTTGTCCATTTGTGTCACGTGTAACCATTCCCAGTATTCTCATCTATTCACGGAGTGCCTCCACCCTCTGAAGCACACTTCAGTGCTTCCCACACAAACCCCCTTAATCCCATAATCCTGTCACTAATGCCTGTACTTGCAGATGAGGATGAGCAGGGAGGGGCTAGCAGTTCCTCCAAGGTGCACCTCAGCGCTGGGTCGCTCGAGCGCCCCTCCTAACCATCTGCCGGTGCCAGTCTCCTCTTTTCTATTGATCTCCATCACTTCTGTGAAAGATAGCTGATTAACTAGTGGAAACATTCAGAATGGGCTAATGTTCCCCCAGCAGCCCATCCCGGTCTCAAGAGCCTCTTAGTGTAGTAATTTTGAGAGTCAGTCAATTCCGTGTCCTTTCCTCTCTTCTATATTGTCTCCTTAACCTAGTCTGCCTGAGATTGCGCTTAGGGTCTCCTTGTCACCCCTCTTTTCACAGCCACCGGGGCTCACCCCACAGTTGTTCTTGCCATGGGTCCTCCTCACCTGCTACGATGCTTTGTCCCCAGGTGCGTGAGATACACAAAGTTAAAAGTCTTGCTGACATGGGGAAGGGGAATGACTGCGATGACTGGGGAGCAAATTGTCACTGAGAAGCGGGTTAAAAGTGATTTATTGGGGCTGGAGATGAGGCCTCGTTTGTTTAGCAAGTGCTTGCCTTGTGGACATGAGGGCCAGAGTCCCACATCCAGATCCTATGTAAAACGCTGGTGTGGTGTCGTGTCTGTTTTCCCAGCACGAAGGAGGCACAGGCAAGAGGGTCCCTGGGGCTCATCGGTCAGCAGATCTGGTCTCTGCTAAAAGCGTGAGATGAAAAATTACAGGTGGCCATGTAACAGCGTGGGATACAAGGATGAAGGCAAGTGGGAAAACTGAAGACAATGGAAGGTCTCTCCAAGGTGATCAGAATCCGGTTGCAGTCATCACGGACACAAACACTGTACACAGGAAACCCAGCTCCTACGTGAAATGGAATAAATTGCTCAGTAGCCTTCATGGCTGGGCTTTCATTGACCTCACTAAGGACTGTTTACCTTCACCCAGAGTCTAGGTTAGCCTAACGTAAAGGACTTTAAAATGTATGCATGTGCGTGTCTTATGTGCACGAGTGTCCATCGACACATGAGTGTCTGATGCCTGTGGAAGCCAGGAAAGGTCATCGGATTCCTTGGGGTTGGAGTTACAGACATGTGGGCTGCCAAGAAGGTGCTGGGAATTAAACCTTGGTCCCCTGGGAGAGCACCCAGTGCTCTTAACTGTGAGTGGCTCTCCAACCCTGCTAGCCACCTTTCAACCCTGCTAGCCACCTTTCAACCCTGCTAGCCACCTTTCAACCCTGCTAGCCACCTTTCAACCCTGCTAGCCACCTTTCAACCCTGCTAGCCACCTTTCAACCCTGCTAGCCACCTTTCAACCCTGCTAGCCACCTTTCAACCCTGCTAGCCACCTTTCAACCCTGCTAGCCACCTTTCAACCCTGCTAGCCACCTTTCAACCCTGCTAGCCACCTTTCAACCCTGCTAGCCACCTTTCAACCCTGCTAGCCACCTTTTACGGAGCTGTGTTAACCAGCCAAGATCTGTTTCCTGGTGGGTATCAGCTAGAGCAGGTTATTATTCAAAAGTTTGGGTAGATATCCTCTCTCTCTCTCTCTCTCTCTCTCTCTCTCTCTCTCTCTCTCTCTCTCTCTCTCTGTCCGTTTTGCCTATCAATCAGTTCTATAGAAGCTGGGTTTTTTTTCTTTTTTTTTTTCAAACTTTCTTGGAGATTCAATTTATCGATATAAAAGTTATCTTTAAAAATGTTATTCTTCCCCTCTGTGTAGCAAAAACAAAAACTGATCTACTCACTTAGCAGAAGCCCAGAATGTGAGGCCATCTTATTAGCTCTAGTGCTGTGACTTGAAGCCCTGGAAAAACCGTACTTGGAGGTGAGCAATAGAGGCATCTGTTTAACAACAATCTACAAAGAGACAACCCTGGGGCCATGGGGAGAATCAGGCAAAGACAGATAAGCCATGTAAGACACCAGGAGACAACAGTCATGGCACGGAAAAGTAGTGAGGACTGCAGTAAAGACGGAATTGTGCTAGCTTAAAGCAAAGGGCTGCAGGAGTAAAGAACAGATCCTGACTCAGCCGGATTCTCTTAGTCCTGCTCTCTCCTTATCTCAGATTTGCCTAACTCAAGTTCCAAGAATAATCTGAACTAATATTCCCTCTTTAAGCGACCACCAGATGACCCTGTCAATATTTCTGTGACCAAGGAATGTCCAGGCTTCTCTGGTCCAAATCTCCCACTCACATTCTTAACTCTCTGTCATCAGAAAGAAATCCCCTGCTCACCACACTGTTCTCTGCGTGGTTTCTCATCCTTTAACCCTGACAGGATCTCGGCTCCTTGTCAGAGCCACAAAATTCTCTGCCGTCTGTGTGAGTGTGGATCGATTTTCTCTCCTGCTTGTCATGTTCTACCAGGCCATCAGGTTATGTGCCCAGCTCACTCGCTCCTGGCTGTCCCTTCCACACCACTGTTAACACCAGTCAAAGCTTCTCTCCTTAGACTGTCTCTCTGTCTTAGTGAACTTCCTGTTGACTCCTGTATTGTCTAACAAATACCTAAGACAATCTTATACAGAGTGAAGGTCTGTCTTGGCTCACAGTTTTGGAACTTTCAGTTTGTAATCTGTTGGTCCCTTCACTTTTGGGTCAGCGAATAAAGAGCTCAGCAATTGACAGAACCATCCTGATAGTGATCAAGAAAGGGTTGGCATCTCCACACTCCCTTGAGGGTTTGCCTCCAGGGATTTAGAGATCTTCTACCAGGCTCCACCTCTTAAAGGCTCTGCAACCTCCCTGTAGAGCCACACTGGGATGCAAACCTCTACCATGTAGTCCTTTGGTGGGGGCATTTGCTCTCCCCTTAATTATTTTGCCATTATTCCTGGTAAGGTTAATACTAGATGGATGGCCCATATTCTTCTATGACCTCTCCATTCATCAGCCCCTTCATCCCCAGTGAGCTTGTCTTTTGTCATTCTGCTTCTGCAACTGGTCACCGTTTTCTCCTCCCTTGTCACTTAAAAGATCTGCACCCGCCAATCACCTTCATCTCAAACTTTCTACTCCCACATTTTCAGTTTCCACCCCATCACACCTGCGATGGCTCTTCCTGGTTGTCAACTGACTACATCCGGAATGAACCACAATCCAGAAATGGAGGGCACACCTGTGACCCAGATCTTGAGACTGGAAGACACGGGCTTCTGATCTTGACATGGGGTGACACATGCTTTTGATCCAGATCTTGAGGCGTAAGAACTGTGAAAAGCTTAGGCTGGTGCGTGCCTTTAATCCCAGGAGATGGGCAAGCAGATCACTGAATTCAAGGCCAGACTGGGACAAAGCAAGTTCCAAGAAAAGCTTAGGTCTAGGAACGGTGATACTCACTTGTGATCTGGGCCACCCCTTCCACTGGAGGCCTACATAAGTCAGAAAGGAAGGTTTCATCCTTTGCTTGCTTGCCCTTACCTGCCAGCACATCTCTTGTAACCTACGTCTTCAGGATTCCAGCTTATACAAAAGATCGGCTGAAACACCTAGCCTGGTGGGACTGAGCAACTACTGAATTCCTGGACTTCCCATTCACAGCTGCCCATTGCTGGGTGGACTACAGACTGTAAGTCATCACAGTGAATTCCCTCAATATAGAGAGACTTTCCATAAATCCTGTGACTCCGGAGAACCCTGACTAATACAATACCCCAGATCTAAACATTCTGCTTTGCTAAGCACTTTGTTCTGTTGGCCCTCCTACTTTTTACCATTTATCTCCCAAGACCCCCATTCCTCTCTTGTCTGCCCTAGTCCCAGTGCCCCTCATCACAACATTCCTTCTAACATATTCTTACATTTCTAATGCTTCCTTTGCATTGTCTTCACCTGTCTTAGTTACTATTCTACCTCCATGACAGGGCACCAAAGCAGTGTATAAAAGCGTTTAATTGGGGACTCATGGTTGCCTAGGGTGAGAGTCCACGGCCATCATGGAGGGGATGATGGCAGCAGGCAGGCAGGCATGGCACTGGAGCAGTGGCCAAGAGCTGACATCTGAGTCACAATAAAGATACTGAGAGAAAGCTAACTAGGAATGGTGTGAGCTGTCGAAGACTCAAAGCCTGCCTCCAGGGACACACCTCCTCCAACAAGGCCACACCTCCTAACCCTTCCCAAACAGTTCCACCAGCTGGAACAAACATTCCAATACACGAGTCTATGAGGATGATTCGCATTCAGGCCACTCCCCAAGTCCATCCTCGGATTTAGAGTTACCTCCTCCTTATCTTGTCTACCGCCCTTTAGAGTCTAAATATGTCTGAAGAAAACTATGGTTATTCTGTCCCCAAATATTAAGCCATCCCCCAGTGCTGCCAATCAACCCTCGTGTTCCTAGTAACCGTCTTCTTTGATTATCCTGTCTCTTGCTTCAGAACCTCGCCACCCTCTTCCTACTTCACTGGCCATATTTTTAAAGACAAACACCAGCAGCAACACAACCAAACACGTCTTCTCCCTGCGGCTCTGCCCACACACTCTGCCTCTCCTTCTGTGGTGGGAGAGCAGCAGCTCACCTTTCTGCACGATAGCACCATCTTCTCTGTCCCCTAGGGTCCTCTCCCACAACTACCCATAAGACGCTTTCTTACATCTTAGGTTCAAATATTTCTCTCACTGACAAATCGTTCTCATCAGCAAACAAACATTTAAAAAAACAACCTTCTTGCTTATATTATTTTCTCCAGGCATCACCATATTTTCCTGCTTCTTTTTACAGAAAAAAAAAAAGCTAAAGTCTTTGATTTAACTTTTGTCTTTGTGTGTAGCACAGCCCTTTAGCAGTTAGACTTATTTTCCTCTATTTAGAGGTCACCTAGTTACCTCACAACTGGACCACGGCATCCTAAGAAACAAGGCGACAAGAAGCCTAGCTTTGGTCAGTGGGTAGTTGCTGCAGTGGGTAGTCGCACCAGAAAAGACAGTAAAGGAGAGGCCACAGGGAGAGAAACCTGTCACCCAAGGAAAGGGGATGGAAGATACAGGAAAACACCATTGGCACCCACTGAAGTGCCTGCAGGGAAAGAGGCCCCAGGACATATGTATGACTAAAGTGTGTTTAGATTACAGTTTATTCCATATCCAAGTAGAATTGTTTCAACGCATTGAATGTTTCTTACCTGCTCATTCATAAATCTTATAAAGTATTAAGTAAAGATCGTAAGATGTGACGTTTAGAGAAAGGTAAAAACTAGTCTAATTTTTGTTTTAAGTTGGCAACTTACATCAGAAAAATCTTATTAACACCATCAGTTACCAATTCCATACAAAACTAAACCTTTAGTACTCGTTTCTGCCGTGCATTAAACATTGGAACGTAGAGAAGATTAGTGTGGTCCCTGCACAAGGATAGCGTGCAAACTCATGAAGGATTCCATTATAAAAACAACCCCTTTTAGATCCTATTATGGGTAAAGTTGCTTGGGGCCAAGGCTGACAAGCAGAGTTAAATCCTGGGTCTCACAGGGTAGAAAGGGAGAAGTGTCGTCTACAATCTGTCCTCTGACCTCTACATGTGCATAGCGATGCCCATGTTACATACAGACGCACATGCAAAGACACACAGACACATACAGACAGAAACACAGACACAAAAACACAGAGACAGACAGACAGACAGACAGACAGACAGACACACACACACACACACACACACACACACACACACACACACACACAATGTAATGTTAAACTTTTAAGTTCATGTTCATTCTTTCCTGCAGACCCAGTATAGGGATGCGAGCACAATCTAAAATGTCCAAACACGCATTGCCTTACAGAACAAAAATTGGTCCTTCAAAGTTTATCTGTAAAGAAGGTTTGCTATATCATTTATTTATTATTTAGTAGGAGGGTAATTGTTGAAAATCAAATATATTATTCTTTTTTTCAACAATACTGGACAATAAAGCAAAATGAACAAAACAGAAGGGGCCAGAAACTCTGCCGTGGTCTCTGGAGGCCGCCATCTTCGAAAGTGCAGCTTGCATTTCTAACACACGATGAGCTGTTTATAATCAGGGTGTTTTTAGAGCTCAGCTTATTTAAATGCTGCTAAGCTGCCTTCACAAGCAGAGGGCCTGAAGCTGGAACAGTAAGCAGAGTGGATACAACAGACAAATCCAGACCAGATGGCTCCTACTGCGAGTGGAGTGGGCTGCTGGTGAGGCGGGGTTATCTAGGGATCTCTCCTCCCTGAAATCTTCAAAATTATCTTCCCAATTTAAAGTCCTGAGGCCTGAAAGTCCACCTTGAGTAACAGGAGTGGGCAGAAGATGTTTTCTTTGGACTACCCAGCTCCTATTCCCACAACCAGGACAGCATCCTGGTTGTCCTTAAGAACTGGAGTCGCCCACGGAAGCTCGGCCAGGGTTCTTGTTCTTGCCTCGTCTGCTCTAACCACCATGGTCTGATGGCTGAGCGTGTGCAGTTAGTGCTTCCATCAGCACGTCAAAGACATAGGCTTCATCAAGTTGGATTAAGCGACCTGAATGGATTAGTTTACGGTCTACCCAGTGAGACCGATTGTGCTAGTCTTTGTGCACAAAGAATAAAAAAGTGAAGGCTTTAAAAAAAAAAAAAAAAAAAAGGCATCTCTACTGTTGTCCTGGAAGCAGCTTTAGGATACATTGATTCCAACCCTAAACTTGAAGGTGGCTATGAGACTCGGTGTTGGCCAGGGAGTCTCAGTCACAGTCACACAACACAAAGGGACACAGTGTGGAGCTATGGGAGGAGGACTTCGAAAGAGGCAGCACTCGTTCCCCGACACGAGCCTGATTGTTGGAGGCAGCTCTGCATCTCCCACTCAGACTGGTCACCAAGGTGCGGGCTGTAAGAAGCTTTTGCAGCCTCTTGCCCTGCTCCTCAGACCCACGGCTCCTCCTCCTCACAGCCAACGCATCTCTCTCATTGCGGCTCAATGGTCTGAGATGATCGTTAACTCCATCAAGCCTGGGTTCCACGTGCCCACACCAGTGCCATAAGACACGTTTCAGGAGACTCACGTTGCCCTCGGTGTGTGTGGGGCATCAACCCTGCGGCCACGCCCACAGGCTGAGGAAAGCGCCATCTTTGCAAGGAATTGTGGGACTTGCTTCTCAGTTGGCCTCCTGGGAAGAAGCTGAATGGATGTTTGTGTTTTCCCATGGCGATAATACGATGTAAGTACCGAGCTTGCTGTTCAAACAGAAAAGAAGCTCTAAACTCCGTGAAGATGGTTCAGGTGCTGTGGTCAGCAAAGATCTTCGCTTCCATTCTTGGACATCTTCTGTGGCAACCGACGAAATGCTGAAATGAAAAGGAATGAGTAGGACACTTCTCTGACTTGTCCTTAGTTTCCAAATCTGACAAGGTTCCAAGGGCAATGGTCTACAGAGGGAGAAGCGTTTCATAACAGGTCCATCTTACAAGCGTTTAGGAGAAGCCCCACTTCAGTCTATCTGAGCACTTTGCTCCTTCTGATCTGATCTTCTCCAAAGCTGGCAATGTATGTGACCATGAGTGGTGGATGACAGTCTTCAGAGGCAGCAGTCATATGTATGGGTGGGTCACTCCAGCAAGGAGAACAGTAAACCCAAAAGTCTTGAACCAGCAAGAGTGAGATCGGTACGTCTGAGTCATGGAAGGTCCGTGAGAGGGGATTCACATCAAATGGGTCAGGAAAAAGTGGTCAGAGTCACAGTGGCATACTGTAACTCACAGTGGCAGCTTGTGGTTCAGGCAGAAGTCCTGAATAGATTCACTGGACAGAATTCAAAGTATCATGCAGGGCCAAGGTTGCCCTCTCTCCATTGTTCCCTTGCTTTTCCAGCTTCCAGAGGATTCCTGGGCTCCTTAGCTTCCGTCTTCAAACTGCCAGGGTGCTGTGTTCCAGTGCCTGTGACCTGCCCTCTTCCTTTTCTTGTAAGAACCCCTGTGATGTCATTGGCCTCATCTCTCACCACCATACACAGAACACAGGGTGCTCTTCCTTCCTAGGTTTCTTAGTCCAATCTGAAAACAGTCACTTCTGCCACATACACAGGTTCTAGATGTTTTTTATAACATTAATACTTTGTGCAAGTGGAATGTCAAAGGAAAAAAAAACAGTGGGGGAAATCAGTCTGTCAGTTAGGTGGGACAGGGCAGGACTTGATCTGATGTAATGTTTAACAAGGCTACTCCAAAGGTTGTATGGACAAGCGAGGTGGCACTGGTAAATTGGGAGCAAGAAGGCCAGGTAGGAAGCTATTACTTCAATTTAGGAGAGGGGGATGGACAGCCTGGCCTACAGGAAATCTGTGGGAATAAAGCTAATATCCCAGGGCAATACAGAGTCGGCAGTGAAACATAAGAGACGCGGCATAGCGTTCAGCTTTACAGTGCCCAAACTGTGGTAACGATTGGTTTAGTCTGTGTTCTGAGGTTACCTTTTCTAAAAGAGTTAGAGTATTGCACCCAGAGCTGAAAGCCAGTTAGTCACCAAGGAGCACTGACACACCTGAGAGCAGAGGTGGGACCAACTCTTCTGCTCCAAGCAACCTGCCTGGAGGCCTCAGGACACCCAAACCTAAGAGCAGTCTGGGACAGGACCCTCCTGGTTTCTGCCTGTGCCTGGAGCTGACCGAGTCCCACAGATCTCTGTTCCCAGATCTGGCAGTAAGAAAACAGGTCTACAGGAGTGCTGATACACAGGCTTATAGGAGGGTCAAGCCACTGTTAGAGACAGCAAGACAAGCTAACACCAGAAACAATCTGATGGCAAGGGCAAGCACAGGGACCTAAGGAACAGAAACCAAGACTAGTTGGCATCATCAGAACCCAGTTCTCCCACCAAAGCAAATACTGGATATCCAAACACACCAGAAAAGCAAGATTTGGATTTAAAACCACATCTCATGATGATGATAGAGGACTTTAAGAAGGACATAAATAACTCCCTAAAGAAATACAGGAGAACACAGGTAAACAAGTAGAAGCCCTTAAAAAGGAAACACAAAAATCCCTTAAAGAATTACAGGAAAACACAACCAAACAGGTGAAGGAATTGAATAAAACCATCTAGGTTTTAAAAATGGAAATAGAAACAATAAAGAAATCAAAAAAGGAGACAACCCTGGAGATAGACAACCTAGGAAAGAGATCATGAGTGATAGATTCAAGCACCACCAACAGAATACAAGAGATAGAAGAGAGAATCTCAGGGGCAGAAGATACCATAGAAAACATTGATGCAACTGTTAAAGAAAATGTAAAATGCAAAAAGCTCATAACCCAAAACATCCAGGAATTCCAGGACACAATGAGAAGATCAAACCTAAGGGTAGTAGGCATAGAAGAGAGTGAAGACTCCCAACCTAAAGGGCCAGTAAATATATTCAACAAAATTATAGAAGAAAAATTCCCTGACCTAAAGAAAGAGATGCCTATAATCATACAAGAAGCCTGCAGAACTCCAAATAGACTTGACTAGAAAAGAAATTCCAACCATCACATAACAGTCAAAACACCAATTGCACAAAAAAAAGAAAAAAATATTAAAAGCAGTAAGAGAAAAAGTCAAGTAGCACATAAAGACAGACCTATCAGAATTACACAAGACTACTCAACAGAGACTATGAAAGCCAGAAGATCCTGGACAGATGTCATACAGACCCTAAGAGAACACAAATGCCATCCCAGGTTACTGTATCCTGCAAAACTCTCAATTACCACAGATAGAGAAACCAAGATATTCCATGACAAGACCAAATTTACACAACATCTCCCCACAAATGCAGACCTACAAAGGATAATAGATGAAAAACTCCAACACAGGAAGGGAAGCTACACCATAGAAAAAGCGAAAAAGTAATCTTCGTGCAACAAACCAAAAAGGAGAGACACACAAACATAATTCCACCTCTAACACCAAAAATAACAGGAAACAACAATCACTATTCTTCAATATCTCTTAACATCAATGGACTCAATTCATAGACATAATTCATAATCTCAATCAATGACATAGACTAACAGACTGGATATGTAAGAGGACCCAGCATTTTTCTGCATATAAGAAACACACCTTAGTGACAAAGACAGATGCCTCCTCAGAGTAAAAGGCTGGAAACAAATTTCCAAGCAAATGGTCCCAAGAAACAAGCTGGAGTAGCCATTCTAATATAAAATAAAGTCAATTTTCAACTAAAAGTCATCAAAAAAGATAAGGAAGGACACTTCATATTCATCAAAGGAAAAATCCACCAAGATGAACTCTCAATCCTAAATATCTATGCTCCAAATGCAAGGGCACCTACTTTCATAAAAGAAACTTTACTAAAGCCCAAAGAACACATTGCACCTCACACAATAATAGTAGGAGATTTCAACAGCCCACTCTCATCAATGGACAGATCAGGGAAACAGAAATTAAACAGAGACATAGAGAAACTAACAGAAGATATGAACCAAATGGATTTAACAGATATCTATAGAACATTTCATCCTAAAACAAAAGAATATACCTTCTTCTTAGCACCTCATGTACCTTCTTCAAATCTGACCATATAACCGGTCACAAAACAGGCCTCAACAGAAAATTGAAATAATTCCATGCGTCCTATCAGATCGCCACTGACTAAGTGACTCTAAGTGACAACAAAAGTGACAGAAAGCCCACATATACATGGAAGTTGAACAAAGCTCTACTCAATGACAATTTGAAGGAAGAAATATAGAATGAAATTAAAAACTTTTTAGAATTTAATGAAAATGAAGGCACAACATACTCAAACTTATGGGACACAATGAATGCAGTGTTAAGAGGAAAACTCATAGCTCTGAGTGCCTCCAAAAAGAAACTGGAGAGAGCATACATTAGCAGCTTGACAGCACACCTAAAATCTGTAGAACAAAAAGAAGCAAATACACCCAGGAGGAGTAGAAGGCAGGAAATAATCAAACTCAGAGCTGAAATCAACCAAGTAGAAACAAAAAAGAAACTGGAGAGAGCATACATTAGCAGCTTGACAGCACACCTAAAAGCTCTAGAACAAAAAGAAGCAAATATAGCCAAGAGGAGTAGAAGGCAGGCAATAATCAAACTCAGGGCTGAAATCAAACAAGTAGAAACAAAAAGAATTGTACAAAGAATCAACAAAACTAAAGAGGTGGTTCTTTGAGAAAATCAACAAGATAGACAAACCCTTAGCCAGTCTAACCAGAGGGCACAGAGAGTGTGTCCAAATTAACAAAATCAGAAATGAAAAGGGAGACATAACAACAGAATCTGAGGAAATTCAAAAAATCATCAAATCCTACTTCAAAAGCTTATATTCAACAAAACTGTAATATCTGGATGAAACAAACAATTTTCTAGAGAGATAGAAGGAACCTAAGTTAAATCAGGATTAGATAAATCATCTAAATAGTCCCATAACTCCTAAAGAAATAGAAGCAGTAATTAAAAGTCTCCCTGTTGTGGTTTACCCTGAAGTTATCTGTATTTTGATGCTAATTCCACTGCCCTAAGGACAGCTGTCTAGTCAGTACTCAGGACACAGGTGACTTCACCAGAACCTTCTCCCCATTGAATTTGTAAAGTACAGGTGAGGGGCAGGTACAGGGTAGAAGGAGGCCTGTCACTGGAGGAGAAGGATGGATGGGTGGGGGAGAAGAGTTTGAAGGAAGAGGAGGAGACTGAAACAGAAAGGAGGAGAGACAGGAGGGAGAGGGTGAGAAGCCATGGCAGGTGACGTTAAGATTCCACTCTGTGTATTTACAAGTTGTTATTAATGTTTTTAAGGGATGGATGGTACTGGGCTTATTATGTTTAGGTGGGCAATTATATCTTACCAATTGGGTCAAAGATTATTGTGTTGTGTGTTCTTTTATGTGACAGTTTGAGTGTAGGAAAGTGTGTGGTAGCTGGAGTCACTGGGCTGCTGCCAAGGAGTTGGGATGTGTTTCTGCCAAGATATCTAGCAGACATCTTGGGGCACTGAGGTGCTGGACCTAGCGAGGTAAAAGAAAACAATACTTTTCTTTATAGTTTATATTTTTACAACAACATCTCCCAACCAAAAAAAGCCCAGAACCAGATGGGTTTAGTTCATAATTCTATCAGACCTTCATAGAAGACCTAATACCAAAAGTATCCAAACTATTCCACAAAATAGAAACAGAAGGAACACTACCCAATTCCTTCTAGGAAGCCACAATTACACCTATACCTAAACCACACAAAAACCCAACAAAGAAAAAGAACTTCAGACCAATTTTCCTTAAGAATATCAATGCAAACTTCTCGAAAACCAAATCCAAGAACACATCAAAACGATCATCCATCATGATCAAGTAGGCTCTATCCCAGGGATGCAGGGATGGTTCAATATATAGAAATCTGTCAACTTAATCCACTATATAAAAAACTCAAATAAAAAACAACATGTTCATCTCATTAGATGCTGAGAAAGCATTTGACAAAATTTAACACCCCTTCATGGTAAAAGTCCTGGAAAGATCAGTAATTCAAGGCCCATACCTAACCCTAGTAAAAGCAATATATAGCAAACCAGGAGCCAGCATCAATCTAAATGGAGAGAAACTTGAAGCAGTACTACTAAAATCAGGAACTAGACAAGGCTGCCTACTCTCCCTACCTATTCAATATAGTACTCAAAGTCTTAGCCAGAGCAATGAGACAACAAAAGGAGGTCAAAGGAATACAAATTGGAAAGGAAAAAGTCAAACTATCACTATTTACAGATGATAAGATAGTTTACTTAAATGACCCCAAAAGTTCCACCAGAGAATTCCTAAGCCTGATAAACAACTTCAACAAAGTGGCTGGGTATAAAATTAACTCGAACAAATATATAGCCTTCCTCTACTGAAAGAATAAACAGGCTGAGAAAGATATTAGGGAAATGACACCTTTCACAATAGTCCCAAATAACATAAAATACTTCTGTGAAAGATCTGTATGATAAGAACTTCAAGTCTCTGAAGAAAGAAATTGAAGAAGATCTCAGAAGATGGAAAGATCTCCCATGCTCACGGATTGTCAGGATTAATATAGTAAAAATGGCCATTTTACCAAAAGCAATCTACAGATTCAACGCAATCCCCATCAAAATTCCAACTCAATTCTTCAAAGAGCAATTTGCAAATTTATCTGGAATAGCAAAAAAACCCAGGATATCGATAACTGTCCTCAACAATAAAAGAACTTCTGGGGGAAATCACCATCTCTGACCTCAAGCAATATTACAGAGCAATAGTGATAAAAAAAAAAACCTGTATGGTATTGGTACAGAGACAGGCAGGTAGATCAGTGGAATAGAATTGAAGACCCACAAACGAACACACATACCTATGGTCACTTGGTCTTTGACAAAGGAGCTAAAGCCATCCAGTGGAAAAAAGATAGCATTTTCAACAAATGGTGCTGGTTCAACTGGAGGCCAGCATGTAGAAGAATGCAAATCAATCCATTCTTATTGCCCTATACAAAGATTAAGCTCAAGTGGATCAAGGACCTCCACATCAAACCAGATACACTCAAACTAATAGAAGAAAGTGGGGAAGAACCTTGAACACAGAGGCACTGGGGAAAATTTCCTGAACAGAACACCAATGGCTTCTGCTCCAAGATCAAGAATCTACAAATGAGACCTCATTAAATTGCAAAGGACACTGTCATTAGGACAAAACAGCAGCTAACAGATTGGGAAAAGATCTTTACAAATCCTACATCTGATAGAGGGCTAATATCCAAAATACACAAAGAACTCAAGAAATTAGACTGCAGGGAGACAAATAACCCTATTAAAAATGGGGTACAGAGCTAAACAAAGAATTCTCAACTGAGGAATATCGAGTGGATGAGAAACACCTAAAGAAATGTTCAACATTCTTAGTCATCAGAGAAATGCAAATCAAAACAACCCTGACACCTCACACCAGTCAGAATGGCTAAGATAAAAAACTCAGGTGACAACAGATGCTGGTGAGGATGTGGAGAAAGAGGAACACTCCTCTGGTTTGGTGGGATTGCAAGCTAGTGCAATCACTCTGGAAGTCAGTCTGGAGATTCCTCAGAAAATTGGATAGAGTATTATCTGGGGACCCAACTATACCACTCCTTGGCATATACCAACATGATGCTCCAACATATAACAGAGACACATACTTCACTATGTTCATAGCAGCCTTCTTTATAATAGCCAGAAGCTGGAAAGAATCCAGATCCCCTTCAACAGAGGAATGGATACAGATAATGTGGTACATCTACACAATGGAGTACTACTGAGCTATCAAAAACAATGACTTCATGAAATTCACAGGCAAATAGATGGAACTGGAAAATATCATCCTGAGTGAGGTAACCCAAACACACACACACACACACACACACACACACACACACACACACACACACACACACACATATCATATGCAGTCACTGATAAGTGGATATTAGCCCAAAAGCTTGAAATACCCAAGATACAACCCACAGACCACATGAAGCTCAAGAACGACGACCAAAGTGCAGATGCTTCAGTCCTTCTTAGAAGAGGGGATAAAAATATTCATAGGAGGAGATATGGAGACAATGTTTGGAGCAGAGACTGAAGGAATGACCATTCTGAGCCTGCCCCATACGGGGATCCAGCCCATATATATACAGCTACCAAACCTAGACCATATTGATGAAGTCAGGAAGTGCACACCGATAGGAGCCTGATATAGCTGTCTCCTGAGAGGCTCAGCCAGAGGCAAATGCTGGCAGCAAACCATTGAACTGAGAATGGGGTCTCCATTGGAGGTGTTAGAGAAAGGTTTGAAGGAACTGAAGGGGCTTGCAACCCCACAAGAACAACAATACCAACCAACCAGAGCTCCCAGGGACTAAACTACCACCCAAAGAGTACACATGGCTCCAGATGCCTATGTAGCAGAGGATGGCCTTGTTGGGCATCAATGGGAGAAGAAGCCCTTGGTCCTGCCAATGCTGGACCCCCCAGTGTAGGGGGATATCATGGTGGGAAGGGGGTGGTTGAGGAAGGGAAACACCCTCATAGAAGAAGGGGGTGGGGGGATGTGATGGGGGAGTTATGAACTGGAAACCAGGAAAGGAAATAACATTGGAAATGTAAATAAAAAATATCCAATAAAAAAAAAGAAGTACAAGGAACCTTAAGAATTGAGCCCAGCCTGGGAGGAGAAGCAATTTGTTCAAGGATGCCCTGTAGACTGGAGAGCTACCGTGCAATACAGTCATCAGCCATGTCATGCCCTTAAGTCTCCAGAGAAGGCTGCTCGGAACTCAGCAGACACGCACAATGGGGCCTGTGCCCTGTGGGATGGGCATATGAAGTAGAGAGTGGTGGGTGGAGTGGGTGGGTGAGACACACGTGCAGATGGCATCCACCTCTTCTCAAATCCTATTACTCTACTTACTGGCTGCTCTATCTGGAGCAAGATTCCTAATCTCTCTTTACCTCACTTGTTTCTGTTAGGAGTGATCATAACACAGCGCCACACATGCAGTTAAATGAGAAATCCATTTTGCAAGCTGCCAAGACCAGCCTCACCTACTTTCCATTCCCCTCCAACCCAAACGCATTGGAGCCTGGTGTTGTCTGCTGAATAGGAATCCCATCCTTCACAGGGTTCTGCCTGAGGAATGAATGCCCTGTCAGGGAAACGCATCTCATCATGTTCGTCAGTTTCTGCTTCTGAGCCTGTCAATGTTCCCTTCACAAACTGACATTCCAACTCATAATGCACTTCCTCCAGTAATGTAATTCAGAGTTTCCCTTTCCCCATGCCCTAGTCTGCTTGCAAAATTCATTTGTTATAAACTGAAACTCAGTGCAATAAAAATAACTGTACTCTTCAAAATGATAGGATAGATCTGAGCATGTATGCAACTGAGAAGTATTTATAGCAAAGCCAGTCTAAGAATGTAGTTGGCTAACTAGCACACACATATATATTCATATATGTGTTATTCCTTTCATAACAGGGTATGGAGAGGTTTTAAGGGTATTAGGGATGACAAGGTGTTGAGGTCAGGAAAGAGAACATTAACCAATGCTGCTATCATCCAAAGGCTAAGCTAAAATGATAGCCGCGTGCCCCAGCAGTCACACACACAGGGACTTACGGTAACGCCAGCCCACCATAGCTTATCTGATTTTCAAATGGCAACACTCTGCTCTGAATATGGCCCGGCACCCTCTCTCCCATGGGCTTTGCCTTCAGAACAAGTTCCCAACTGCGAGTATATCAAATGCTGCCCCATAGTAGCAGAGTAGCCTCCCAGGGGAAAGACCTTGTCTGGCTTTTCTATGGAAGTCTGTCTGGAAATAAGTCAGCCATTCAATATGTCTAATGAAACGGAAGTTGTTCTCTGAGGAAAACCTCAGTCCGGCAGTGAATAAGAATGGATCGGCTATCCCAGGGCCACCAGGCATTGTCTGCTAAACAAAAGGACAATAGACACACTATGGTAGGGTAGCCGGGATGTAGGAATGCTTTGTGTGTGTTTGCGTTGGCTGGTGTTCCGAGGAAGACCTGAGGAAATGGGAGCCATCCGTGAATAAGCACTGGTTAGACGGTAGAACGGAAGGGAAAGCCACTCATCAGTGAAGCCCGTGAGTCTTGGTTCTCACAGGTCAAAGTTCAAAGTCACTGAAAATCATGACAACTTCCCCTCCCTCCCTCCCAGCAAATCTTTCTTACCCGTTGGTTGTGTTTTCAGACAGGGCTCAGGAATATCATAGGCTGTACACAACTGAAAGGGTGGAGGAAGATTAGAAGGCGAGAATAGCTTAACAGGAAGTATGGAGTCAGTAGCAGACAGAGGTGCTGGTTAAGGGTGTGATAGAGATCAACGGGCCAGAGTGTACAGAAGCCTGCAGGGCGCGAGATCTGGTTCTTCCAGTAAATACAATAGGAGGAAAGAAAAATAAGGAGGGGAAGAAACTTACAGAAGAAGAAAAGGAGACACAACAAACGTATCAAGCAAATACGGTGCGTGTACCTTATTTGGATGTTGGCTCAAATAAGCAAGTATTTAAAAAAAATCCACGTGACAGCTATTTTATTGAGATAATAGCAGTAGCTTCCCTGTGCCAGACAAAGAACTACAAGCGACCAACGACGCCTTTCCAAGGCAGGAGCTCCCTAACCTGTTATCTAATAAATACCAAGCGGTTAGCCACGACATCGTTACATTTGTATGTGTCTATATGCATAGAGATAAATATGTGGTTATGTCACATAATAAAAAAAAAGAATTCGTGAATTTGAGAGGGAGGGAGACACAGGAGGGGTTAGAGGGAGGGTAGTCAACGAAGAAAATGATATAACTGCATTTTAATGAAGATTTAAAAAAAATACCAAAAAGCAAGAGAAAACGGATCCAAACTGGAAACAGATTGAAGACTTAAAACCACAAGGCTTGACTGTAAGACTTCCATAGAGAAGCACAGAGAATGCTAAGGCAGGGGGATGGGATGTCAAAGCCAGTCTGGGTTGCACAGCAACAGCCTCCTTGCTCAAATTAACCATTGCTGTTATTTTCTTAGGCAGGGTGAGAATTCTGTGTGGGTTCACAGCACTGTTGGTCTAACTAGGGCCTTTCATGTGATAGACACGTTCTCGACCCCTGAGCTCTGTCCCCAAGCCCCTCGGTGTGAGTTTAGAGCTTAGGGCCCAAACTAAAGTGTTTAAGAGACAGAGGTCTGTGTTTTCTACTTCTCCCTTTCGGTCTCACTGTTTCCTCAACGGGAGGGAACCTCAGCTCTAGGGGCTGATCAAGCTCTTCCTTGTGACTGTGTCTCAGTTGGAGAGACTTTGAGGGTTCGAAGGTAAGTGTGGGCTCCTGAAATGAAGCTTTATCTGCAGGGTCTGGCTGACCTAGCTCAGTACTGCAGAGAGATTGGAGTGTTACAAGTCCAGAGACTAATTACCTTACCTTAAGCTAGCTAGTTCTAGCCCCAGAGTAGTCATTCCTTGCCCACCCCTGTGCCAGCACTAATGTCCTTGAATAGATGTCCTTTGAAATCTGTAATAGCAAACCACTAGCTTCCGCCAACCCAAAAGCTAAGAGTGTCACCAGACACCATCATGGGCCTATAGAAAAGCTTCCCCATCTTGCTGAAGCCACCTTTCTGCTGGGCCCTGCTCACCCATGCATTTTAAACTTGCCAAGGTTTGTTACTTTCTTTGTTCTGTAAAACTTCCTGAATTCCTCCATGCCAGGGTCACCCCAAAAGGCTCCAGAATGAACTACCTCGTATTCCCTCTAAGATGAGAGCTCTGGTTTCCGCGTTGACCCAAGCATCGGCGGCAGAGGTGGTTTACCTCATTTCAGTGGCGACCATCTGTTGACAAACACTGGGCCTCACCACCTTGCTCTTCTCTCTTTTCCCTGTTGTTGGGTTGTCTAATAAAAACCTAGGCCAACCAGAGGCCCCTTCCGTCTCAGCTACCCTCACCAGGGTCCCATCCACGAGACTCTTCTAGATGATTCTAGATCACTGCTTCTCTGCACCTCCACTCCTGGGAATCCCTCTGAGACAAGATGCTGGTTTCTGCCTCTGTTGAACCTCAAAAATCCCAGCGAGACTTAATTGCTCCCCAGATCATTCTAATCGCAAAGCGATGCCACCGGCTTCCTTTCCTCAAGTAGCTACTCATTCATTACCAACCATTTTCCCAACCCTGCCTTCTCGTCCAACCCAGAGACCTCTACCTCCATCGCAGCAGCTACAGACAGAACCTTGAATATTCTTCTGCTCCTTGGAGGCCAGGTGGGGTTGGAGGGGATCGCAGAATGGGGAGAGCTGCCTTCTTCTCCGCTATCTCCTAACACTTCACCAAGACAGTGGTTATAGACAGCATGGCAGGTTAAATAGAGATCGGAAGCACTAGGGGACTCTATCTGTAACTCTCTCAGCTGTGTCTTCTCCCATCACTACAGTGCTCCAGTGGGAAAGAGTGCACAGCAGAGAGTGGGTTGGCATTCTTCAAGTTTTCCTAACTGGACAAGACAGCTGTGTAAGTTCTAGAACATCCAGAGTAAAGGGTGGGTGGATGTCGTGCCTTGACGTAGCCCCAGATGAGTCTGGGAGGATGGGCAAGCCCACATGAACACGCCGATGTTGTCTGCCTACTACGGGAGAATGCAGAAACGTGGATGGACACGCTCATGTCTCTCCACAGTGTCAGGAGTCCTAAAACACTAAACTCACAAGCTAGGTCAGTTTGGTCGGCTGCGGGTTAGAATGTAGTTGGGTTCGTTTGCTATCTGGCCCTTGGCAAATACAAGTTCTTTGATGACAGTCTTACTCACTGACATTAACATCCAGATCACACATCATGCTTCGCACAGCTTGGCTTACACATGTGTCCATTTGCATATATGTAGGTTACTGAAGAGCTCAAAGGGGCCTTACTGGAGGCAGAGACAGTCTCTGCAGGTGGCTGGGTAAGATAATGAGAAGCTCGGTGGAGGTCAGCTAGAGGCCGGTAGAGCTAACAGCGGAGTAGCAGGGCCATGGGGCCAGGCTGAGTCACAGAGGTACAGACCACAGACACACAGGGTGTGATAAGTCTGGGAGGATGGGCAGCAGTGTCACATGTCTATGCTGGGTCACAGCCCCTTGGGAGCTCTTTGCCTGGGCTGTCTGTCCCTTGGTGTACATACTAGGTGGTCAGGTGACAGGTCGGTGGGGTCTGTCAGCCATCACGTGTTAAGTGTGTCCTCTTTATAGGGTCAAGTGAGGTGTTATGCCCCTCATTGATGTAACAGTTTAATAGGTTTTGGCCCTGGCTTCTTGGATACAGTCTTAGTAGACACGCGTGTTCACGTGTTCCCAGTCTACTTTGAAAACTTTATCGATGGCAACTTTTACTTTAAGGCGTGAGGGACCAGTCTGTGCCTCGTGGGTGGTGCTGGGCAGTGTCTGTTACACAAACATGATGCAGACTCATCCTGCTTCTGTGTTGGTGCTCAAAACGGAGACGTGTGGTGCTGCTACATGGAATCCCCAGGTCAAGGCATAGACGGTAAGCTGCAGTGTCACAAAAAAACGGAGTGAACAAGATCAGAGCTCAGCCTGATCTTCCCACAGGACAGAGATGTTTTCCCAAAACCCTTTGGAAATATGTAACTGGTGCACTCAGTTGGACTATACAATGTATTCCAGTTGAATGAGTGAAAGCAGGGAGCTCAGAACCAATGAGGCCGGTTAGCGTCCCCAGTCATTGTACGCCCTGTTGTTAGAGTCACGAGAAGAGCAGTTTGAAATGACAAGAACAGGGACTGGTAGATATCTGTACTTTAAGATTCAGGTTGTTCCATTCACTGAAGCTTAAGAAGCACACTTGGACGTTTGTTTGTTTTTTCCATCCACACGTTCAGAATGTCCGGAGTCGCCATGCCGGTCGTGGGTCTGAGAACTTCCAGGCTTTGCAGCAGTTTGCCTCCTAATTCCACCCGATCAGACCACGGATATGCATCTTGTAAAACCACCGAATCGCTAAGCACCGTGGCCGGGAACATTGATGGAATGCATAGTTGGGAGGTGCGTGACTGGGGAAGGAAATGTTATTCATGCTTTCTGATTGAGCAGGCAGAGCTTGGGATGAAGAGGCCTTTTATCAGTGTGTAACTGTGCGAACAGAGCACAGTAATGAGGTGGCAGGGTGCCTGGTGGCCAGGTTAAATGCCACTGAGTTAGTGCTACTCGAATCCAGTGAGTAGCAAAGAAAGAAATTCTGCAGCAAATGCCCCGCCCCCTGTACTTTCTAACCTGCACACTCATACTGGCTTGTGCTTTGAGTCCAATGAAAATGTCAAAACCAACATCTCTTTGACCTGGAGAAAAAGCACTAATTATAGTCTAATGGGTCAGGAGCTGGCAGGCCACCTGTTTCAGGGACTGAGAAAGAAAACTCACTTTCTTTACTTGGGTTAGAAAAAAAAAAATTAACCCTCCCCACCCCTATGCATTGTGTACTCTTTCCAAGTAGAGTAAGACATCGGAACCGTTAGCTAAACTTCCTTTAGCTGGTGATAATTACAGAGCTTGAAAGCAGCTGAATTGGGTCACTGGCAAAATAGAAAGCCCCCTTACGGGAGACGCTGGGTGATTTCTTTCTCACCTCCTCAATGACAGCTGTAATTTTGTTATTGACAGACAAGCTAATGGGTCAAAGCTATTCTCAAGTGAAATATAAACAGGTATATTCAAACGGGGCACCTTGGAAACCAAAGAGAAGCAGAGAGGCACCCCTCCTCATCATGGCGCTGTGAACACAGCACATAGCATTGTTGGTTTCACACATGAGTCTTCAGTCAAATCACACCATGTGGCAAAGACTGTGTCTGTGCAAACCTGTGCAAGAACGTGTGAGGAAAGCAGAGAAGAAGCTCTGTCTGCAGGGATTGATTGACTGACTAGCATTTCAGTACTGGGGAGAGATTGGAATGTTTCAGGTCCAGGTGCTAATCTCCTGCTCTTGGGCTAGCTCTAGTCTCCCCAGAAGAGCCATTCCTTGTCCCCCACTATGTCTGGACTAATGCCTTGTGACTGACAGATAGACGCCCTTTAGAATCCATCGACTTAGCAGACCATTAGCTTCCACCAACCCAGAAGGTAAGAATGCTACCCCACAGCAGCCGGAGCCTGCAGAAAAGCTCTCCCGTCTCACACTGCCCACCTCTACAATGCACATACCAGTGCACTGTAAACTTGCCTCTGTTTATGACTTTCTTTGTCCTGGAGAACTATGAAACTTCATGAATCCATGTTAGCCATGGAATTCGAAGCAGCCCACATCTGGGGTACCCGGCCATGGTCCTTCAAAATGGCTTCAGAATCTTATTCCCGTTAAGATGAGAGCTGTGGTTTTGTGCCAATGCGAGCACGTAAATGAAGAAGGGTCTTCTTCGACTAGGAGTCATGAAATACTTCTCTATGGAAGTGATAGGGAGCTCAGCCACACCAGTAAACACAGATCTCCTGCTGCAGACAACTCCATCCAACAATTAAATTATTTTCTAATTTTCCCAACTAGTTCAATGCCAAGTCCATGCTGGCTATTCCTTCCTGAGAGTGAAGTGCATTTCCTCCAGCTTCTTCTTTGCTTTTGATTAGAAATAGGAGTTTTGCGTGGATGGTTCTACTGGATTTAAATTAAAATTGGGAAGTCCTCTCTTACTGCTTCTAGGTTTCATTGAAGAGGTGGTGTGCCTTCCTTCTCTCTAGTCAAAGGCGATGGGCCGAAGGAGGACCAGCAACCTAGTTTTCTGTTATAGACACTGTGAATATCTTTGCAGAACCTTGTAAGCCGGTAGGACACACACCGTGTGCTCATATCAACCTGGGGATGGGTATGACCCTGCACTGTTTATCCTCAACACCTGCGGTCCCTAGATCCCCCCTATGCTGCTAGTTAGTGCTTTTAAAATGTTGCTTCAAGCTTGGTGAGATACGGGAAGTCAAGTTCTCTGGCTAAACGTTTGGAATTCTGGCCGTCCTCTCTTGCCGTCCATCTGGGAGTGGCTCCCTTCCCTCTCCACACTCTGCACACCAACAGCACACCACCTGGTCCCTCTTTTATTAGTCGGTTCGAACAACGTGAGTTGAGATGTTCAGTTAGCCAATCTAACCATGCTGAGTCTGTTACATTGGCCCTCCCCCCCCATCCCCGATCTGTCACTGCATTAGAGCCAACCAAAGTTTAATGATTAAAAAATGGTGGTAAATGCCTTTAATCGCAACACTTGAGAGGAAGAAGCAGGCACATCTCTGAATTCGAGGCCAGAGGACCAGGACAGCTATGGCTAAATAGAGAAACCAAATCTCAAAAACCGGGGGGGAGAGACAGAGAGACAGAGAGAGAGAGAGACAGAGAAGAGAGGCAGAGAGGGGGAGAGGGAAAGAAAGAGAGGGAGAGGGAGAGAAAGAGAGAGACACAGAGAGAGACAGAGCGGAGAGGGGGAGAGATAGAGTGACAGAGACAGAGAGGGGGAGAGGGAGAGAAAGAGAGAGAGAGACAGAGAGGAGAGGGGGGAGAGAAAGAGAGACAGATAGAGAGACAGAGACAGAGAGGGGGAGAGGGAGAGACAGAGAGACAGAGACAGAGACAGAGAGAATGGTGGAAGGAGAGAATAGATTCACCTAAAGTTTGTCTTCTAACCTCTATATGCATACTGTGGCATGCACATGTCTTCACACACACACACACACACACACACACACACACGCATGCACACGGGGGAAGATTGAAGATATGAAATAGCTTCTGACTTGTGGCAAATGGGTTTTTACGAAGAAACCTGTTTCTTGCGAAAGACCTAGCCACCAAGTCACTGGACGGCCGTGAGTCTGCCACACACACACAGCTTGAGACCGAAAGCAGTGAACTGAGACTATGGGGGAGAAATGGCGGGCACTATCCCTGGACCCTCCATGCTTGGATGGAAGAGGGGCTGGCATCCTTAGCTCTCTCCCAACACTGGGAGCCACACGGTGGTCACCTCTCCTGCGTTCCACTTTGCCTTGGGGAAGAGGAGGGAAAGGGTCAGAAGGGAGTGCAGTGTATCTGTCCCTCTCTTTTGGGGGGGATTCCTTTCTCTCTGTGAACACATGAGCAGTGGGAACTGCATTGACCCCTCACACAATTGTCCATGCTGGGAGAGAGGGTGTAGACCCATTTGACTAGGTGGTCCAGGCTACTCAGCCAACTTAGGCTTGGCTGGGTCCTGTGAATAAGACTGACCCTCTTCAGTTTTCTTTATGTCAAATATCTCCTGGAAAATGATGTTTTGTGCAACTCATAACTACCATCACTGTTTATTGATGGCGAATCTTTGTTTAGGTGTTGTCTTAGTGTTTTACTGCTGACGCATGGTGAGCAGACACCATGACCAAGGCAACTCTTATAAGGTAAAATTTAATTGGGGCTGGGTTACAGGTTCAGAGGTTCAGTCCATTATCATCATGGTGGGAGCATGGCAGCATCCAGGCAGGCATGGTGCAGGAGGAGCTGAGAGTTCTACATCTTCATCTGAAGGCTGCTAGTGGAAGATTGGCTTCCAGGCAGCTGGGGTGAGGGTCTTGAAGCCCACGCCCACAGTGACAAACCTACTCCAACAGGGCCACACCTCCTAATAGTGCCACTCCTTGGGCTGAGCATATACAAACCATCACAGGTGTTTACCTCAGTGTCTGTCCTCCTAATCAATTCTAAAGCATAGTCAGGGGTGCTTGGAGTGGACCTCATGAGCCTGACCAAAACTGGTGGCTGTTCTGTTGCTGACTTAAAGTTACTTAATTTTACTTTTTTGACTTGTGACTTTGAGCTTATCAGAAGAAAAGTTTGAGGGTTGGGGATTTAGCTCAGTGGTAGAGCGCTTGCCTAGGAAGCGCAAGGCCCTGGGTTCGGTCCCCAGCTCCGAAAAAAAGAACCAAAAAAAAAAAAGAAGAAAAGTTTGCATTCATGGAATTTAACCTACATGGAATCTAACGAAAGCCATCAAGCAATGCTACAAAAGGTAATTAATGGGTAGCCTTGGCTTAATTTAACCAAGTCTCATGTTTCATGTTCTTACCTCGTTTTATTCCCATCTTCCTTGGTATTTTTAGAAGCCAACTATCTTAAGAGCAAGAACTTGTTTCTCCTTCCAGAAGAAAGCAAAATTGGAAACTTTCAAAGAAATAAATTACGTTTGTAACCTCAAGAAGAGGAATCTGTTACTCACCTAGCTTCAAAACAAGCTTCGGAGACGCACAAAAGATCTGAGAATACTTACTTGCGGAAAGCAGGGTTCCTCGTAAAACAGACCACAGTCTGATCAGTTTAGGAAAATGTTTAGCAAAGGACGCTAAGAACACCAGAGGCTCCGTGTCAGAGGTGTGGTGTCAGGTGTAGTGGTACCGCACTAGAGGCACCAGGACAGTGAGACACTGCAGCTCACACACGTCGGGAAGAGACAAGACACCAGACTCAGGCTACCCTGTGGTGACGGCCCCAAACCTCTGGACAATGGGCCATTCTTCCCTGTACCGTCTCGTATTTTCCTCACCTCAGCTAAGGTTGCTAATATGAGACTGACTCAAGGCCGCGTGCCTGGCCCCAGCTGCCAGAGAGGCCAGAGGAGGGATCTGAGGAAGAAGAAATTACTACAGACACTAGGTCAAAGGAGGCCAGGTGACAGTAACTGTGAGCGTAGTGACATCAGCCTTTCCCTGTTGTTCAACAGCAACGCTCAACTCCTTCCCCTCAGACGTTTCTGACTCTTCATTCTCTCTTTACTTTTTTTTTTTGGTAATTAATTACTTTTTTTTTTTTGAACAAGTCAGTGGACTCTATTGCTTCTGGGGTGTGGGGCTCAGGAGCTCTTGGTGGGGCGGGTTCGTTTCCTCTTCACAACCACAGGCTCTGGCTTTGGAGGATGGCCCTGGCTCTGCGGATGGCTGCCATGCGCAGGTCAGCGCAGGTCAGGGCGGTGCTTCTTCTTTCAGATCACGTGCCTGCTGCTGCTGTGGGCAGCCCGAGCCTTATTCTCCTTGGTGGTGGTGCTCACTAAGAAGCGGCAGGTTTTCGCTGACCGGATCTGCGTTTCATAGCCTCCATGACCCTTTTGCCATCAGCTGCGGTGGATTAGGCCGTTGTAGCGGAAGGAGTTTCGGGCCTTCAGATTAGTGAACTCCGTGCTGTATTTATGCTTATTCCTCGTGATCAAGAAACTGGGGGCTGGAGAGGTGGCTCAGTGGTCAAGAACACAGACTGCTTTTCCTGAGTTCAAATCCCAGCGATCACATGGTGGCTCACAATCATCTGTAATGGGATCCAGTGCCCTCTTCTGGTGTGACTGAAGACAGCTACAGTGTACTTGTATATAATAAATAAATAAATAAACTTTTTAAAAAAAGAAACGAGCAGTTCCGAACAACCTTCTATCACCCATGCTTTGACATGGTGGCGGCTACTCTCCAGGTGGTGACCGGAGAGGGAAAGAGTAATTAATTAATTAATTAATTTTGACACAGGATCTGACTTTGTAGCTCAGCCTGGCCTAGGGCCCACGATGTTACCCAAGCCAGCCTTGCACTCATCATGGCAATCCTTCTGTCTCAGTCTCTGGTGTACAGAGATTACAGGTATGTGCGCCATGCCTGACTTTCCAGCTCTGCTGATTAAGCACCAAGCTTGTTCTTCTCTTGTGCACCAGACTTCCTGTGGAGAGAATCAGGGCCCAGGACCAGTTCCTCCTCAGGCCCTCCCTCTGTGACCCTCAGCTCTCCACATTTGTGAAGCAGGTAACTTGTCCTGTGTGAGGCCATGATTCACTTTCTTTACCGTTACTAAGTGCAGATGTGGAGGCTGGCAAAATACACAGGGAGCCCCAGAAGGAAGGGGCTTGGGGAGGAGGTGGTGCGTGAGGTAACTTCTATCCTGGGGTTAGCAGCCTAGAGAACTCCCTGGCGCTTACAGTGCCTGGACTTCTTGTTTTATTTAGGCTCCTACTTAGATTAGAAGAGCTTTCTCCCTGTTAGAGAACTGTACTTATCCAAAATGCATGGCTTTTCGAGTCGTTCTCATCTGAACAGGCTAAGTTGACCCCTAATTATGGTCACAGGAATGGTTTGCTCATTTTTTGTAAGCAGATTGACTGGGACAAATACAAGTCTGTATTTTATACTATTGCCAAATTCCTCTGGTTATTTACCTTTCTCTGCAGGAGTGAAAACAAAAGCCAGGCTTGATTTCCACACTGGAGAAGCAGGAACAGGTAGGTTAGGAGTTCAAGGCAAAGCCTCAGCCAGGGAGAGGTTAAGACACTCAGGGCTACATGAGACCCTGCCTCAAAATTAAAAATGAATTTATAATTACATCTTAATAATAACCCTATTACTCTGAGCTGTAAAGAAAGTTATCAGAAATATCTGGACTCAGCACAGTCAAAATATTTATCGAAACTTCACTCCCCTAACCCCCTGACCGAATGCCCTCTCCATTCTGAAGGCAAGAGTTTTAAATTATTACAAGCCCAGGGCATGGGGGCCGCTTTGACTCATGGCAGAGTTCAGTGTTCTAGCACAAGTCTCACACTCTAAGTGTGGAATGTGGCATCACACATCCCCTTTCCACTCTCGAAATTATGAGTTTAAATATGGCTTTCAGCCCGGGAGAACTCACGCGGCCCTGGGGTTGTTGTCTTTAATACGCAGTCTGGATGCTCTACCCAGGGTGCAGTTGGTCACGTGCTGATTACTTTCATTCTCCTACAAAAGTAGATACAATGGGAAAAAGATAGGAAAACTTACAGTAGGAGAACAGACTCAAAGGAGAGATTACTGCATTAAAAACACATGTATTTGCTGGTGGTATGCCATAAATTTGGCTTCAGTATTTCTAGTGGCAGGTGGAAGGGAGAAACTCAACCAGTTACAGGACTGGGCCTCTTCCAGAAGACAAGTAGATGGGGAAATGTTTAAAAGAAGATGTGGGACTGTGGTCGAGCTAAGGCCAGAAAGGAGACACTGACAAGATGGTAGGCGCTTCACCTGTTCCTGGGCACCAGGCCCCTGTCACACAGCTACAGCCCCCCTCCCACACACACACAGCACCCCCCACCCCGTAGAGAGGTTTATGGCCATCAGTCATGGAGGAGCAGCATCCCAAGCCCTCCCACAGGTAGATGAGGTGTCCCCAAGCTCTCAGACCAAGCCAATAGGAAGTGCCTACTGTCAGACCCTGACCCGCCCCAAAACTGTATGTAAAAATCCTATCCAGAAGGAATAAAAGTGTGTGTGAGGTGACAGGGCAGCTATGGCAGCAGCAGCAGAGGCCATTCCCCCTCCCTGCTCGAGTTCTCTCCCCTTCGCCTGAACCCTCACACCTGGCTAGGCCAGAGACCTCCGTGGAAAGCCTCCAGTACACAGGCCCACAAGAAATCAGCTCTCCTTTATTGTGAGTCCCCCATGAACACAAAAGAGCATGGAGAATTCTGATTCAGGGTGTCTTGACTGAATAAATACTGTTGTCTGCTTATTTGTTTGCTTGAGACAGGCTCTTTCTATGTAGCCCTGGCTGAGAGGAAACTCACTGTGTAGACCAGGCTGTCCTCAGACTCACAGAGATCCACCTGCTTCTGCCCGGTGCATGTTGGCATTAACGTTATAACATGATATTTCTAATAAAATACACACATGTGTTGCTTTTATTCTCTTGCTTATTATAAGGGGTCTTAAAGGAGCTAAATTTGGCAGAAAAGTTCTACGAAGCAGCAAAAATAATCTAGTCTCGGTGTTGCTCTCTGAAGCTTAACCTGAGGACAGCATTTGGACACTGGGATGGTGGAGAACATTTGGACACTGGGATGGTGGAGAACATCTGGAAACTGGGATGGTTGAGAACATCTGGACAGTAATGAAATCATGCAAGTCATAACAGATCGAGTTAGAAGTAGTAGAAGACAGAAATGAAATGACCAAATAAAAACTCAGTGGAGAGTAAAGAATAAGAAGTCTGGACCAGGAAGAGTGGCAGGCAGATAAACACAAGCCAAGCATCCCGATGTGGATTATGAGGGACGGGAAAGGATGCTGTCTTCCATCCTCTGGACATATGTAACAAGTTTAAACGGCATAGTTAAGATACTCCAAGAGAGAAAATGTAAGAATTCATACCCAGCAAAATGACTTTCACATTAAAAGACACAAGCTGCTGTTGACACACAAGGAATGGGTCGGATCACTCCCCCGAGCCATTTGCAGGCACTGACTCTGAGACCATGGATCAAACAGCCGGAATGAGTCAAGACGCTGTCTCAGTAGCTGGTTGTGAACGTTGAAGATACTGCTCCCTTTGGGCATAGAACCGCTACGGATGAAAGCAGAGAGTAGAAATGATACACAGCCCATGCGAACCCTACCTCGCTATTTCAGTAATCATTACTGCTGCTGACGGTTGTTGCTCTGAGAGTGGACTGCAGGAAATGTGGTGCAGACCTAATGCTGCCTAATTCTATCCCATATATCTTATCATCCACTGTCCCCTTGGACACTAACATCTTACAATGGAAGAAAAGACTTTTGACCTGTGTAGTTGTCTAGTTAAGGTTTCTATGGTTGTGATAAAACACCGTGACCAAAAGCAAGTTGAGGAGGAGAGGGTTTATTTAGCTTTTATTCCACATTGCAGTCCATCCTCAGAGGAAACAAAAGAACCAAAACAGGAACTCAAACAGGGAAGGAACCTGGAGGCAGGAGCTGGTGCAGAGGCTATGAAGGACTGCTGCTTACCTGCTTGCTCAGTGTGGCTCACTCAGCCTGCTTTCCTGTGGAGCCCAGGACCATCAGCCCAGGGAGGGCACCACCCACAATGGGCTGGGCCTCTGACATCAATCACTAATTAAGAAAATGCCTTACATCTGGGTTTTATGGATGCATTTTCCCAACTGAGGTGACTTACACTGTGTCAAGTTGACACAAACCTAGCCAGTACAGTAGTCTTGCTGCTTGAGTGGCACCTCTCAGCAGGAACAAGTGGAGAATTTCTATCTTTATAAAACAAGCCCAAGCTGGGGAATGGTGGCCCACACCTCTAACCCCAGCGCTCTGGGGTCTAAAGCAGAACTGGTGCAGATTTGAAGGAAACCTGGGCCATGCCGCGAGTTCCCGGCTCACCTGGGCAGCAGCGTGTTTTGTATGTGTGAGTCCAGGGATAGAGTGTCCAGTCTAGGACCCTATCAACTGAGTGCCCAGGTTCTGAAGTGAGGTCTCACATTAGAATAAGCTGGGGTTCTTGTTCTCAGAAGCCAACCAAGCAAATGGGGGGAGGCAATGCTGGCTGAAGCCCAGGACAGGACATGTACAGAGTCCTCTCAGTCTAGATGACAAGGGAACGGTCAAAGACCAGTCAGGTCAGGAAGAGGGGGAGCCAACATTGAATTTGTCCCACAGGCCTCTAATGAAGTAGCTTAGTGTGAGAATAATAGCCACATGGAAGGCAGAGACTCGTGCCCACCTCAAGCCAAAGCACCATGAGCAGCTGGGGCTGGCCACTTTGTCTTGTCTTGGGTGGTGGATACATGTTGTTTGGCTGGTAGTACGCCATTAAATCACTAATGTGCTTTGTAAGGTATCTTGCCTTTTTTGTCTTATTTCATAATAAATTTCCTTAAGACTGTTTATCTGGTGACATCACTGAAATGCCTTGGGCCATAGCTTTTTGACACCTGAGTCAGGACGACATAGCTTCTCCTACATTCTGGAACCCAACCTCACATCCCAAGTGGGGTTGATCTTCTAGCAGTTGTTGGTGCGAGCTGCAGGAAATGGTCTGCGTGCATTGTAATTCTCCAGGTGGATGCTAAAGTCGCCCTTAGGGAGTAGAGACAATGGGATGAACTGACTCCGTCCGATGGTAATGGAGAGAACTCTTTCACCAGAGGCCCAAGGAAAAGAGGAGAAAAGCCTAAGGACTAGAGGCCCTTCCTCTTTCTTTTGCAGGCTGTGTGTGTGTAACCACAATCGCCTGATCCAGAGGGTGATCAGAAGTGGTCCCCAGCCAACATCTGCTGAGAACCGTCACAGCGACAAGGTCTCCAAGGATATAATCTCTAAGAAGAGTTGAGCAGTGGTCCCCAGAGGTCCCACCCAACCCATGACCAAGATGTTGAAAATGCAGAGGAAGTCTCAGCCAAGGATGAAAGTCTGGCGACTTTAACAGATGACTCTGCCCTCAGATGACAGCAGTATAGGGCCACTCTGTGGTGTCCAGTCTAGAAGGGGATTGGCCCAGGTGTCTTGGAGGTAGAGCTAGGACAAAAAGCTGAAAGAAGAGCTAAAACTTATGGTCACAAAGAATATTTGTAGAAAAGGAGTTCTAATTGCCAACCCTAAGAAATAGTGTGCAAAGCACACTCAACCAGGAGGGACCTGAGCCCTGCCTCCTCCGGACCTCTGGGGGCTGCTGCTCTTGCAGCTCCTGTCTGATGAGCATTACTCCGGAGACCAGGAACCTTTAACTCAGCAGCAGAGTGGAGCTACTGCTGTAAGTCCATAGCCTCGCAGTTGGAAAGCTTGTTTGGTGCAGATGGTAACACTGGTTTGCGGGCATAAACCACTTCTGCACAGCATCAGTGTTCCCCTCCAACATACCCAGGGTAGGTTTTTCTCTATTACCCCAGTCAGCTCCCTTAAAGCCAATTCTCACTCGACTTCGAGGAGCGTAATCTACTCTCTGTTTGTAAAGAAAGGAAAATGTCCCTTCTGAATTAGAAAAAAAAGAACTATGGTGAGGAAAAATTGAGTAATCTGCTTTTATAAATGACAGGTTGTTACACTGTTAATTATATCACTCAAAATGTAACAAATATCTGTTATAGTCTCTGTACCCCTAACCCTGCACAGGACATAAATAAAACTCCATGACTGAGACTTCAACCTCTGGCTTCCAGTTTTCCAGTGAGGATTGGTATGTGATTGCTATGCAATGCTGTGATTGGCAGCTTCTTATCAGTCTTTAAAAGTTCCACAACTTTACCATCATTCACTGTAGCACGAGTCTCTCTCCTTCTCCTCTCCCTCTCCCCCTCCCCCTGTCCTTCCCCCTCCCTCCCCCCCTCAACTTGGGAGAAAGAAGGGTGTCAGCAAAATCTCTGCTTCCGGTTTCCATCTGTGCCCAGAGGTAACCCTGTGCCACAGATCTCTGTAACCAGATCTCACCAGGAGAGAGCTAGTCTTCCAGGAGTACTGACATACCCGAGAACACAGGTAAGACCACCACTTCTGCTCAAATATCTGGCCCAAGAGAAACCTACCCAGAGCCCTCAGGACACAGGAAACCAGAAAGAGTCTGGGACAGAATCCTCCTGGGTTCCCTCTGCTCCGGGACCTGACCCTGTACCCAGATCCCACCAGGAGAGAGCTGGTCAACCAGGAGTGCTGACACACAGGCTTACAGGAGGGTCAAGCCACTGTCAGAGACAGCGAGACCAGCTAACACCAGAGATAAGCAGATGGCGAGAGGCAAGGGCAAGACCTAATCAACAGAAACCAAGACCACTTGGCATCATCAGAACCCAGTTCTCCCACCACAGCAAGCCCTGGATCCCCCAACACACCAGAAAAGCAAGATTCTGGTTTAAAATCACATCTCATGATGATATTAGAGGACTTTAAGAACTCCCTTAAAGAAATACAGGACGACACATATAAACAGGTAGAAGCCCTTTCCAGGGAACTGAGTCTGGAAGTGGGCACTAGAGAAAATTAGCTATTTTGAAAAATCAATGAGAGGAGTTGGAAGTTCCCAGAGAGAGGAGGGGGTAGGGAGTAGAGAGGAAAGAGGGATGACTGGTGTTGGGGTGTGAGGGAAGTGGCTGGAGGTGTTGTGGATGTTACTTGGAGTGAAGTTCTTAGGGAACCGTTTCTATGGTTTTGTGGACACAGGGCGATGACTGGGAATCCATTTAAGTTATAATGACTACTTGAAGCATCATCTTTCCTCCTCTCAGTGAAGTTTGTTACCCACAACATGAACATGCATGGACACCAGAGTGTGGGTTAGAGGGACTGTTGCCCCCCAGAGGCATCCTAAGCTCTGGAATCTGTTGGATGATTTTGCAGTCAGTTAGTTTAAGGACCCTGAGCAGGAAGATAACCCTGATGACCCAGGGAAGGGCGTGCAAAGCAATCATAAGGTCCTTCTAGTCAAAGACGAGGAGAGAAAGTGTGACCCCAGCAGAAGGATACAGGTGACACTGCTGGTTTTGACCATGGAAAGAAGGAGACTGTCCCAGCTAGAAAAGGCTAGGAACCTGACCCAATCATGAAGCCACTGGAGAAGACAACAGGTCTATTGTCACCTAAAGTTCAGATCTATGAGCCCCATGTTTGACTGAGAACTTCATGGCCATAAGTAAGTTTGAGTTCTTAAGCCCCTAGCATTCTGCTTCTTACAGCACTGGTGGAAACTAACACAAGATGTGAAGCAGGGTAAGAAACCAAGACAAAGACAGGGCAATCTGAGAATGATTTAGGAGCAGTCCTTACCCCAGAGGGCTCCTATGGGCCTATAATTGAGTTTCCAGTCAAGAAGGTCAGCTTGAAGCAGACAATGGAAAGGCCTCACTGAGAGATTAGTGAAGTTAAGCAAAGAAGCCTAAAGTGTATGTCGTTAATAGACAGGATCACAAGGCAGGGACCATGAGAGTCCTTGGGGCAGGGTTGCTCCCAGTAATGCTACCCTGGCTGCCGGGGGTTCTGCTGGGATATGCTGTGAATAGCACTGGGGACATCATTGTTACTATACAGAGCACATTCCTTCACAGTCTTACATTTCAGTCTTCATTTGAGCTAATGTTTCTGGGGCTAAGATACAGCAGATGAGCTCAGCATAAGGTGTTTCTTTCCAGGCTACCCAGACAGAGGCAAGGGGGACGAACAAGGACCTAGGAATGACTCCCAGGCCCAGAGGCTTCTGTTGCAGGGCCAGAGGGATCACAAGGGGATACAGGCCGTTTGTGATGTGGCTCATGTTTGAAGCATCCAGCATAAAGGGAAGGCCTCAGTATGAAGGGAAGGCTCACCAGTGAGCGATCCTCAAGACCCAGGGCACCTAGAACCATCATAGCTTCCGCACAGGTCAGCAAGGGCCAAGAAAAAACACAGCCCCAAGCCTGTATCAGGTTTGGTTGGTAAGCCTCAGACAGAAGGCACTGGGCACATTACGCCGAGAGGAAGCGCCAAGAGGCGCTTTGGTACCTTTAGCTTTGCAACTCTTGTTCAGAGACATCATTGGAAGGTTTACAAGATCCATGGAAAAGCTGTCATACACAGTCCCAGTTCCCCACCCCCCTCCAAATCTGCCCAGCGGATGCTTCACACCCAGGTCTGACGTTCATGTCCAACTCCACTTACTCCAGACTGAAACTTGAGTGCTTTCCTTGAAGCTTGCACATCCTATATGTTAAACTATATGAATGGATGCGTGGCCCTTCCATCTGCTCACTTACACAAGAACAAAATTTTAGAAGTCATCTTCGTGTTTTCTTTTCTCTCACCCGATAGTGCTATTCTTTACATGTATATAACACCAATGAACAATGATGGCAGCCATTTTGAGAGCCCATTGTGTTCTTAGCTTTGCTGCTGTGTGATAATATAACACATATTATTGTAAGTCATGGGAAAACTGTTATTACTACCATCATTTTACAACCAAAGAGCCTGGGCACAGAGGCCTCCTTTGCTCCAGATTCATCTGCTGGTGAATAGCAGTGAGGATGGGAATTTGAACTCACACCTATAAAAACTGACCCCATGTTTGTCTACCCATCCGAATGGTATGGATAGCTCTGAAAAGTATCTGCCCTGGCCTGGAAATCAGCCCTTAACTTAGCACGCGGGAGGCCTGGGTCCCAGACCCCACACTGCAAAATCACCCAAACAGAAGCATAAACAAAACCTACGGAAAACCAACATACAGGAAGTCCTGTGCTGATGTCAGACTTTAATAGCTCTCTAGGTGATTCTATTTTGTATCCTGCTCTGAGAACCAAGCAACTGGTTAAAACAAAAAATAATTGGGTCCCTTGGGGTGTAAGCTCTGGAGCACCTGGGTGTGTAATGTGACTCAGTGATATAACACTTACCTGGTGTGCAAGACTCTGAGAGAGCGAGAGAGAAAGAGCGAGAGAGGGAGAGGGAGAGATAGAGGGAGGGGAGATGGAAATGGAGATGGGAGAGAGAGAGAGAGAGAGAGAGAGAGAGAGACTGGGGGGAGAGAGAGAGGGGAGAGGGGAGGGAGGGGAGAGGGGGAGGAGAGGGAGGGAGGGGGGGAGGGAGATAGAGAGGGGGGAGAGAGAGGAGAGAGAGAGAGAGAGAGAGAGAGAGAGAGAGAGAGAGAGAGAGAGAGAGAGAGAGTGCGCTGGGGGGGATACTGATCTGCTAGCCTGGCTCAAGCAGAAACACTGGAAGGAAACCCTTTTTTATTTTAGAATACTGGCACTATTAAGGACAAGTAGAACGGTTGATATGTTACTCCCCTGTCTCTGCCTCCTGGTATTGTGCTGGGATTAAAGGCGTGTGCCACTACACCCAGCGGCAGCCAGAGATTTTATTCAGCTAGTTTAGGTTCCAAAATAAAAATGTTATAACTTTACTAAGGATAATAAACGCTTGTAAATCGATGACAGTTGTGGCCAAAGCTCTGGTCATACAGGCCCCGCTCCTGCTTAGCCACATTGGTTTTATCCTTAGAATATTTACAGAGCCAATTCTACTCACTAAAGGAGAAACAGAGGGGCCAGACTGCCTCATTCTTTTCCAGGAATCTACCTGTTGGTTAGATTGAAAATGGCGGTTTGTTCATTTACATTTTGACCTTGTGACTATTCGTGCTTAAGAATCAGAATTGAGTAAAAACAAAACACAAAGATAACCAAAATACCCTAAAACACTGTCCCCAAACTTTCAATACTTTAAGTCACTCTAGGACTTTGGGTGGGACTGTAAATATTCACAGCTCTTCTGGGTTCTGTGTGACCCACAGGCCATGAGCTGGAATTCTGTAGAAGATGAGTCCAGTTGCTTCCTGTGCTGAGACCAACTCTGACACTGACGGGTCTGTCTCTGGACTGATGCAGACGTGAGGAGACAGCACTGTGTGGGTCATTTCAAGGTCAACTCTTGTCAGGGAAATCCAGGGGTGGTGAACAGATGGACTGCAGGACCGCTCTCTGTAGCTTACGACCAAGCTCAGGGACTAAGTTCCAGCATTTGAACCAAGCTATTCTCTGACCCTCCCACAGAACGATTTAAGAACCCTGGAAAGGCTGTATCATAGGCTAGTGGTGGATGACAGAATTCAAGAAGGGCTGACTTGGTCTGTATGATGATTAGGGCCTCTGAGGATGTGCTTGGGAAGATGCCTTGATTCCTTAAGCAGCGTGGGAAGATGCACTTTAATTGTGCCTGGCATTGGGACTGCCTAAGTGCACAAAAGGAGCTCAGCACTCAGACAGGGGCATTCATTTCTCTCTTATGACTGGATGTCATGTGAGCCTCTCTCTCGGGCTCCTGCTGCTGGAACCTCTCGCCATGATGGACTACAGCCTGGGCAGGTGGCCTGAACCTTTCTCCTCTAGGTTGCTTTTGTCAGAGTATTTTTATCACAGCAACAAAAAAGTCACTAAAGCAGCCTGGTGTCTAAGGACTTTCCTGGACTTCAGTCCTAGCTACGACTCACAGCCCATGAGGTCACTTCCTTTTGTGAGTGGCTGTAAAGCAGTAGTCATGGCTTTGGAAATCCCATGATGGTCTGTCTGGAACCAGTCAAGTAACTAGAAATTCATTAGAGAGATGGATAGTTGTTCATCTGAACCACCTTCACCAGCTTCTGATGGCCATCTCTAGTAGTATAAAGGCTCTTACCCTGCTCTTGGGAGGGGAGAATGTCACACTTGCCAGAGTTTCACCTGCATTCTTCCTCACTTGTTTTTCCAGTGCGGGGCGTCAGATCCAGGAACCTCGGAGCCTGCTAAACACTCTACCACTGATCAGCATCCACAGACCTTCCTACCTACCCTAGGGGCTGGATCTGATATAGAAGATCAATTACTTTGTAACAACGGATGCTCCCTAGTCTGCTGGCTTAGTCCCAGGGCTACCAAAATGCTTTTGTCGGTCTAGGAAGGGCTGGGCTCGTTCTTTTGTTCTAGATGTGTGATTCTCCATAATCCATCCCCAGCTGCTGACTTGCTAAATGCTTGGTCATGATGACTCAAGCTGGTCAGGGATAGAAAGCAGGACCATCTGTCGTGGGATTCCCAGTACCTACCAGAGACAGGTTGGAGGAAGGAGGATCAGAAATTTAAGGTCATCCTCAGCTACGTAGAAAGTTTAGAGCCAGCCTGGGTTACGTGAGATCCTGTCTCAAAACAAAACGTAACAAAAACCTTAAATAGACAAACAGGCATAGTCTTCCTTTGCCTCTAGGGGAAAAAAGCAAGAATTACCTAGTAAATGATAAACTTCAGGTTACACCGTTATTCTGCCCAAATTTCCATAGCATCACCAGTTTTTCTCGAGAGATTATCATTTGAGGCATGATGTGGTCCCCAGAATCCTGGGGTCCATCTCGCCACAAGGTACCATTGAGTCGTGTCCTTTGTGCCATGCTGAAGTGAAACAGACCATTCCTCCCACATTTGATCAGCATTTGCCAAGAGCAAATGTGCTACTATGTGCTAGGGTGGGGCAGCTCTCTGGGACACAGCAGTTTTGAGGTCTGCTTTCGTCTGTGCCTTCCTTCCATCCCCGGAGCCCGTGGCCACTCACCATCCCTTAAAACTAGGAGCGCTGCTCCTGGGTTTGTCTGTAGACTTGGAGCCATAGCTCGGCAGGGCTTGAAGCTGTGTTGTAGAGGTGCTCAGTGCCAGCCCACGCTGCTGTAGGTAATCAGAATAACCTCCCTTACTTCACCAAGATGGATCCACCAGACTCTTTCTTGGCTAGTCTGTACCCTTTTAATTTAGGGGATAAATATCTGATGTCTCCTCAGGATATCTCTCCCATCGCACCCCACACATGATAAACCCCACGTCATGCAAAGCAGGATGCCACTGGATCTGAGTTGAATCTGCGAGTGTCGGAAGCAGACTTTACAGACTCCCAGTAGCGTGGCACAGCCTGGAAGTACTTCAAAAGGCTCTGCAGCTCTGGGAGGTTCTAGGTGGTTTTCTTGCACAAATCCTTCACGACCCTTTTGCCTCATGGGTCACATTCCACAGAGTGTTGCCATTATCCCCACCCCCCAGCTATGGGAAGATGTGTGCATGCTTACACAGCAAGATGTGTGCATGCTTATGCTGGAAGGACAGTTGGGACTATTCTAATGCTACACCAGGCAAAATTCCTATTTTAGACATGAGCTTAGAACAAAAATGTGCTTCAAATTGTGTCAGTGATTTACATATTCTTGGGCTTCAGAGGAAATCTGGGCTTTAAACGGAGATCTTTCCCATTCTATGAACGTTCAGAATTTCCACAGATGTACCACAGTCAGGAAGGGTGTCTCCAGGGTGAGAGAAGGTTCACCTAACAGGGCTTCCATATCACCGCTTACGCTGGAGATGTGCATGCAGTGTGCTTTAACAGCGTCCAGTCTGTCTACCCTGTGTTTAAAAGGCTTCTCACGTCCACTGTATTGATTGCCGGACCCACTCACTAATGGACTGTGATCTGTGGTTGGAAAAATACTCCAGCAGAAAAGCGGAAGAGTGGCTGAGAACTCAAGACTAAGTGTAGGCTGAGATGGCTGCTGGGAAGGTTTGGGGAGGTGGTGGGATCCATACTGAGGATGTGCTAATCCATGGAGGCCCGAGGCTCTGGTCTGAGGAGCTGGTCTGCCTGGGTGAAGAGGGGGGAGATACCTGTGCTGGTAAGAAGGGCACGGAGCTAGAGAGCCCCGTGTTCCTTCTCTCTTTCAGTAGCACAGTGTGGTCAGGAGCAGCACACCCTCTCTCTGCCATCCCTGGAGAGAAGCTCCCGTTCTGGAGATGAAACTCCGCGGTCAATTTCGTGACACTCTGCTTAGTCCTGAGATTTTGATAGCGTCTCTATAAGTCCCTCGAGGCACACAAGAGGCCAGGCCCCTCCCCTGAGGACCACCGAGACCACCGGGTTCCACTTACAGAACATTAACTGTCCTCATGGCCAGACCCAGCCCATGCCCTACAGTGTGAAAAGCTCAGGCTCTGAAGCCCCGCTCCCTAAGCAACCCTATATAATCCGGCATCTGCTCAGTCTGCTGCTGCTTCTCTCCCCAGCAAAGGCAGCCTCCTTCCTGGGGTTTTCTCTCCCAACATATGTCTTCTGTGAGGTTTGTTGCCCTGTGCTGTTTGGTGGTATTCCTGGCTCCCCATTTTAAGTGTCGTGACTCTGAAGGGAAGGGCTTCCCTATAGAAGTGTTACAGCCTTTCTTCAGCTCCTGCAGGGGAAGGTTTCCTCTATTGGAGGGTAACAGCTCTGCTCCGTTAGGGGATGGTTTCCCCAGCGAATGCGTTACAGCTCTGCTCTGAGAGGTATCCTGGCAGTTCGGAGATGCCATAAAGGAATACTAGAAGGCCACACTATACAACAAACCTCACACAAGAGATTATTGGCAGAGTAAACCTCTGGAAGGAGGCTGCCTCCGCTTGGGAGAGAAACAGCAGGGAACTGAGCAGAAGGCAAGGTTTATATACAAGATTTTTTGGGGGAGAAGGGGGTGTTCTAAGGTGGAGATTTCCACGGTGAGGATTGGTGGGATTTCAATTCTGAGCTTGGGTGAGCTCAGGATTGGTGGGTTTTCCTGTTCAGAGATTGGTAGGTTTTCCTGTTCAGGGATTAGTGGGCTTTTCTGTTCAGTGATTGGTGGAGTTTTGTGTTTAGTGATTGGTGGGATTCTTCTCTTTCTTAGCCCTGGTCTGGGGACCAAGTCAGGATCGAGTTTGTCCTTTGTCTTTGTGTCCTACACCAACATCTAGGACACCTTCTAATCCAATCTGTCATACTTAGACTCTCTCGACCCTGACGGCACTCAATCCACACCTCATTTTATATACATAACACTTCCTAAAATATGGATTAGTTGCCTTTCGGGTCTGTTTCCATCACTGAGGTTAAACATCATTAGGACTGTAAGGTTTTGCTCACTGTTGTACGCCAGTGTCTATGGCAGTGACTCACACATAGCTGGCACTTCGCCAGTATTTGACATGGACAAGGAAGGAGGCTGGAAAATGCTTAGCCTTGTCTCTGAATGATGAAGCTGTCACCTACACTCTGTGGAAGACCCAAGACATCTGCTAGATATCTTGGCGGAAACACATCCCAGCCACACACTTTCCTACACTCAAACCCTCACATAAAAGAACACACAACACAATAATCTTTGACCCAATTGGTAAGATATAATTGCCCACTTAAACATACAAAGCCCGGTACCATCCATCCCTTGAGAACATTAATAACAACCTGTAAATACACAGAGCAGAATCTTAACATCACCTGCCATCTTGTCCTGCCACGGCTTCTCTCCCTCTCTCCCTCCTGTCTCTTCCTCTCTCCCTCAGTCTCCTCCTCTTCCTTCAAACTTCTCTCCCGCCCATCCTTCCTTCTCCTCCAATGACAGGCCTCCTTCTATCCTGTACCCGCCCCTCACCTGTGCTTTACAAATTCAATGGAGAGGTGGTTCTGGTGAAGTCACCTGAGTCCTGAGTACATGACTAGGCAGCTGTCCTTGGGGCAGTGGAATTAGCATCAAAATACAGTAACTTCAGGGCAAACCACAACAGATCAGTACCTTCATACTCCTTACCTTCTATGCCTGTCATTCATCCAGCCAGCCAACTCTCCCTCCATCCATCTACCCATCCATCCATCCATCCATCCATCCACCCATCCATCCATCCATTTATCCAACTATCCCTCCATTATCAATCCAACCACTCCTCCCTCTATGCAAATAACCATCCACCCATCCACCCATCATCCATCCATACATCTGTCCATTCATCCGTCCATTCAATAATTCCTCCCTCCGTCCATTCATCTATCTGTCCTCCATCTATCCAGCCATACCTCCCTCCACCCATCCAAGCATCCATCCATCAAACCAGTCCTCCCCACACCCACCTGCCAGCCATTTCTCCTTCTCTCTTCCCTCCCCCATTCCTCTTTCTCTCATCCAGCACTTTCTGTGTTGCTGTGCCGATCAGTGTTATTATTAAGATGGGTGAGGCTACCCTGCCTCTGGCTCTGAGAGGCTGCAGGTGCAGCAGCCATGTAAGGGAGGAACAACAACAGAAATCGGAAATACTGCGAAGAAGGCCGCTCCCCAAGTCTCACACTCTCACCAAATGCTTTGCTTCCCTCGAACTTCTGTTTCACCCACAATGTCTGTGCTAGACTTGATGGCCTAAATCTGTGTTGTGACAATAGCCATATAAGAGTATTAGATTGTTATAATACTGAGTAGGCTTTTCAAAATGTTTACACACACCAAAAGCAACAAATAATAAACAATTCACAAAGGAAGTGGGGAACAACTCCGTAGCGTGAAGCGCAGACTCTGCAAATTGAATAGCCAGCCCCTCATCCCATGCCTTTCTCTGGCTAAAAATAAAGAGATCTGACCAGAGTCTAAGGTTTCTCTCCATGCACCCTGCCACACAAAGCCTTCTGTTCTTCTGCTTGGTGCTCAATTCCTCCACCCCTTGGGCTGAGCCGTGGGTCTCGGCCTAATAATTCATAATGAAGATCTGCCCACACCTTGTATAAAGGCGGTCTTCATCACTGGTGGTGCCCTTTCCCCACACACCTAACCCCAAGCTTAAGGTCTCCATTTGTTTACTTCTCTCTCTCTCTAGACTTGTGAACGTCACCGGCTGCTGTTCACCGTGACTCTATCCCGAGAGGTTTTCACAGTCTCAGGCACAGAATAAATATAAATGTGGTTTAAAGACAGGAATGTTAGGGCGGCCCAGAGGAGGAGCAGGGAAGCCCTTTCTCTGAGGAGTCAGATGGAGGCATAGGCAGCGGTGGAACAACAGCGACCCCATGTGATAATTGTCATTTTCCAGAAGGCACTCCTCACCAGACTTGACAGGCCTTGGAGGGCGGACCCTTACTGGCATTCTAGCCTGGCTCTTAACCCATTGAACTTGATTCTTTATTCTTTTCCTTAATTAAAAAATTTGAAATCTGCCCTCGAACATCTCCCCGCAGAGAAAGACATTTGGAAACAGGCTGTGGCTCAGACTGGCGTTGCTATGGTAACTCCCCCAACCATTTTGAAATCTTACACTTTCAGATTTGTATGCTTTAAAAATTCCTGCCTACATGTGCCTTGCCTTTAAAAAAAAACAACCCCAAAACAACAACAACAACAAAAAAAAAACACAAGCTTTTCTTCCTTCTATTTATTGTACTTACTTTGTTTCCCCCTTTTAAATTGTTAAATAACATTGTTCAAATTCCTCAGCTGGGGCTGGTGAGGCTGATACCCATCCCTGAGACCTGTGTGGTAGAAGAGGGCCGCCCCCCCTACAATTGTGTGGCCTTTACACCTATGCAAATCAGTAAGTGTAAGAAAAGAGTTAAAAGGGCCCAGGTAAGCAGCAGGAGGCTGTGCTGCTCAGAGAGAACACCTTCCGGAAGAATGACTGCTTTGTAGCCAAGCATTCCTGAGAAGCACTGGTTAGGTACTGGTTAGAAGCCAGTTAGGTACTAACCAGCTGGAAGCTCCTGTCACCAAGTCCTACATTTCCGACGTTGGTCACCTGATGACCTGCTGCTGAGACCCCCGACTGCCTGTTGTACACACTTCCTATCCAATGTTAGTCACCCCGAAGGACAAGAAAGTAAGAACAAAGGGAGGGGATCGGAGCATTCAGCACTGAATTAGGATGACCGCAGCACACAGCCCTGAAGCCTGCCCATCACCACCGTGGAGAGGAACATTGTCGAAGAACACACGGCTAACAGCAGGGGGCCTTCTGGGCCTGGGAACTGGATTGCTGATGTGTGATGTAGGATGCTATAAAAAAAAAAAAGCGGAAGTATTATAGTGGGAATGCTGAGAGAAAAAAACCACAGAAAACTTTCTGATATTTACAGAGATATGAGACCCAACCAAGAAGATGGACTAGGGCTAAATACTACACTAGGGGGAAGCCAGATACCCACACCTTCTCACGAATAGTCAAACAGGCCGTCTCGTCCTTCTAGTAGCTTCTTCCAGCAAGGCCCGAAGCCCTGATGTCTCTTTTACTAGTGGTATGATTTTTTTTAACTCCACCCACTTCAGATTTTATTTTTTAAAATAATAAGCAAGTGACGGGTGTTTCATTGGAATGGATGTCTGGTATAAAAGAAAACCCTTCTCAGAGCTTACACTACTAAAGAAGCAACTCTCATTTTATACTCAGCCCTCTGGAGATTGTCTTGGAGCAGTTTGGTGGATAACTAAATATATGGGCACACGAACATGCCTAGTGACACGCCGATCACCCACATATGATTAAGTATATACTTATTATTCAACCTAATAATAGCTTCAGAGTGCAGTTTATACTGTTATGTTGAACTTGAGTTTGAGTCTTAGGCCCACAATTCTTTGTGCCACTGTTTTTGGAATCTGACTCACATCTGCCCTCTACTGGATGCTGGCTTCTCTACACCCCACTCCGGTTCGTTAGTCCATGTTGGGCAGCTATGTCACAGTCCGTAATTTTTCTCAGTTTTCCTATTGCACTGCCCCTCAGGGTGGGTGGGTGGACATCTGTAATGGAGGCAGATTCTAGTTTTAATTCTGTTGTGGATTTCATGGACTTCTCGGTTTTGGTGGCGGACAAGTGTATCTCAGAGAGAAAATGTAAAACCCAGTGTGAATCCCCACAGCTTCAGAACGGCCGTTCTAACCACACAAAAGTTCACTGACCTGCATTGACCTTGGTTCTGGTTGGCTTTGGTGTGCGATGTTTATTTTATTTGCAAGTTATTTTTTTGTAACAACGCAATACAATTTAAGGGAATTTAAAGCAAAGCTGTGTCACTGAACACACGTTCCTCAGAGCCATTTTATTTAGAAAGGACTAGCCCTTCAGTTACAATTGAGTCTCAAATGTCCCCTACCCGCTCATATGCTCCAATGCAGCGACAGTAGCTATTTCTAGAACCTTTGAAACTATGGAATTTGTAGAAAGTTGGTCAATAGGGGTGGGCCTAAAAGGTGACATCCACTCTGGTTTTCCCTAGACTTTTCCACTTCCACCCTGCTCTGTGCTGTGGCCAGCTACAGCTCCCTCCCTCAGGGACCAAGCTACTGTAGTCACTGAGCTTTCTCCACTGTGATGGGCTGAGAATCCCTAAAACTGTGAGTCGGAACGCACCCTTCCCCTCTGAAGTTTCACCTGTCAGGTATTTGGTCACAACAACAGGAAAAGTAATGAATGTGCCTTCCCTTATCCCACCACGTAACTGTATCCCACCATGTAACTATGTATCCCACTATGTAGCTATGTATCCCATATGCAACTATGTATCCCACCTAGTAACTATGTATCCCACTATGTAACTATAATGTTACAGTCTTCCATTGCGCACCCTCATCTCTGGACACATTGTATCACCTCTCTCTGGACAGCTCCTCTGTGGGCCATGTGCTCACCTGAGATTTTTTCCACCAATCCAGTTGCCACCTTGCTGCCTTATCATCCAGGCTTGGCTCTTTTAGTATTAGGATTTCCCGGATAGATACAGAATACATCAGTCACACACACACACACACACACACACACACACACACACACACACACACACAATGTATCTGCTTGGTGTTTTATGTTCTATTTTTTTAACCCAATGATAGGTGTTTGGCTTAAGAATCAAATGAGAAAGCGATGTTTCATTGCAAAGTCTGTGCAAACTGCTTCATGATGAAGTTATGGTGTTCTTTGTTTCCAAGCAGAATTGTAAGGTCCAGTGACTTTAGATAGTCCTCCCTCTTCCCCTGTCCAACATCTCCTCCACATTCTTCATTTTTACCTACAAGTCCCTTCACACTGAGAGAGAAGGTCTTTATTTAGGGTGTAACCTTCTGCTAGGCACAGTGAGGGATATGAAAAGGCCATGAGGCCAACTCTTTTAAAAGGGTGTTAATTGGATTTTCCCCATATAAAACCCCCCATAGCATTTTATTTCCTAGCTTCGTTTCTCACAGTCAACTTCATTTGCCCATTTAATGCAATTTGCTTCTCATGATAAGATTCTATTAAGTGATTATTAAGACATTCTGAGTTCCTTCAGCCAAGTCCGCCTATAATCATTACCTACCTCCTGGGGGTGATGCGAGGTGTAATTAACTAAAGCTCACTAGCACCTCGAAGCATCCAGAACTACAAACAGAGACCATTTGACACAGCAACCCTCCAGCTCCTGAACTCACTCAGGCAGCAGGCATGGTGCAGCCTGTTCACATTTGCATAAGTCCCAAAGATCCATGCTGGATGAGAGTCAAGGTTGAGCGGATTGTGTGAAAACAGCACACTGGAAATTGCCTGTCTTTATTTATATCAAATGGTATCCCTAAGGGTTGATTGCTTTTAGTTTGGAAACCATATTATTTAATAGTCCTAATCTTAGTTAATGTTAATTAAAGAAACACACACAAAACTTCCACTGATAATTGAAATATGCTGAAGCTTCTGGCACTGCCCTCAAGCCTTTCATTCTCGGCCTCCCCCAAACTCCTCATGGATGTGAATCACGAGACTGGGATCCAAAGCTGGGTGATGTTATGAAACAGAGTGAAGGGGCCTTGGAGGGAATTAAACCAACCAACTCCACACAATAGTAAGGGATGGCTTCTCACACCTACCTCAAAACCTACCTAAGAACTAAGATATAGAAATGCAGAGGGGTAGAAATGGAGACACTGAGCTAGCAACAAGGGAAGTGGAAGAAGGAGGGGGAGAGAGAGAGAGAGAGAGAGAGAGAGAGAGAGAGAGAGAGAGAGTGTCCAAGCAGCTTAAATACTTTGCTAATGAAACTGCTCAAGTTAACCACAAGCTCCAGGCCCCTGGTGTGTGTGTGCGCTCTCATAGTGAGCTGGTTTAAAGTCCGGGGAAGATGAGAGGCATTTAATTAGGAAAGGGAGGTGAACTGTTTCAGTAGACACACAGACAACAGCGAGAAAGACACGGATGGTGTCCTTATAATAAGGGATCAGGCAGAGAAACTGAGAAAAGAAGCAAGAATTCATGGAGCGTTTCGGTGCGGGAACATTTAGGAAGGAGGCAAATAGCTCTGCAAACCCCAGCGGCCCTCGAGGGTTTCTCTGCAGTGCAGCAGGATACAATAATTTATTTTCAGAATGGCTCTTTCACATCAGGAAAAGTTTACTACATGACCAGTGGGCAGGGAGATAGGTCGTAGGAAACTGCTCCCATCAAAAGACGTTTCTAGAAGTTTAATCAGCGCTTAAAGTGATGCCTTGGTAGTAAGATGAAGTAGGCAAATTCCAAGCCCACATAAAAGTACTTTTTAGCAATTTAAGGTGTGCTTAGATGGAGTTGATGACTTTGAAAGACAGTGAGCTTCCTACCACTTCGAGGTTCTTAAGCAACGCACTAATGGCCGTCTATGGGATCACTGTGCAAAGACTGCGAGAGTCTGCCCGAGGGCTGAAATCCAACCTCTCGTCACATTTCATACAGCTTGAGAGCTAAAATCCTTTTTCCTTTCTTTTTTTTTTTTGGTTCTTTTTTTTCGGAGCTGGGGTCCTTTTTCCTTTCTAAATGTAAATGGCCAAATGAGGAAAAATAAAGCCATTCACTGGCTCAGTTTTGACTCACCCTACAAAAAGCCTAAAATGTCCTGGCCCTTGGCAGCAGAGGAAGCTTCCGGGCTGTGACTGTGTTTCCCAGCTCTGAGGAGCACACCTTGTTTTCCCAGGAGGCCTTTACCAAAACGAATCTGAGTGGAAACTGCCTCACAGCGGCCAGAGAACATGGCTCCTAATGAGACTGGCCACTTCTGGAAATGAACCCGGACTCAGTGCCCGGTGAACATTTGGAGGTCACATGTCATATCAGATGTCCTTTATTTCTTCCTTCCTTCCTGATTGGTCTTTTCTACATTCAGATTTCATCCACTAGTGAGGAGAAAGACGACTCTAGGACCTTTACCCAACAGAGCACAGAAACAGGGCACATTTGGCTTACCTCCTCATCAGTAGGACTTTCCCAAGGCATCCCATAAATTAGATGTGGAAGAGGCAATGGGTGTGGTTTCTTATCAATGGGTGTAAAGCCCAGAGGCCATTATGTAAGGTTAACTCAAACAAAAACAAACAAACAAACAAACATTAGGAAGATCAAAGCATTCAAATATATATACATATATAATGAATATATATACATACATACACACACATATATACATATATATGTATATATATGCACACATACATTCCTCTGTCTTTGTTGTCTGTTTACATGTGTTTGTTTATGTGTGGAGGAAATTCTTAGAGAAATGCTGTTGCCATCTGCTCTACCTTTGCTGAGAAATTACGAGGCTTTAGGCTAAGAGCATGCTGGGTCCAAGAAGAAACAGCTGGGTTTTCACGGTCAGAAGTGTGTTTACAGTTTCAGTAATGTCCCTGTGACCCCCAGACTCCCTGAGAAGAAACAAAGAGAAGTCATTAGTTACTTCTCTGGATGCTGCGATAAACCACCTTGACAGGGTCTTAACAAGGAAGCCGCCACGGTCAATCCTGCCAAGTTGATGGGATTTAGTCTCGTCATGGAAACAGCTCTCCGGTGAGTCCAGTGAGCAGTTAGTTACCTTGGTTTGGTTCATGGGTGCTGGTTGATAAAGTCTTCCTCCTTTAAGTTGCTTTTATGAAGCGTTTCGCTCAGTGATAGATAAGTAACTAACAGAGAAGGCTCACAGTTTGGGGGCACGGTCCATCATGGCGGCGGCTCTGTGAGTCAGCAGCGTCCGCATTCAGAGATAACTAAATAGATGGTGTTTCGTCTGAGACCCGGGCCACGGGGTGGTGCTGCCCGCGTCTGTGGTGTGTCTCCCGATTTTAATGAACTTAACCTAAGCTAGAAAAACCTCTCGCATAGCCAGAGTCTAGCGTCATTGCTGGTTCCAGCTCCTGTCGATTTGATAGTCAATTTTCACGCACGGGGTGGCTGAGACACAACCCGACTCACAGCGTAGAGTGTCAAGCCCTACTGCGTGGAGCTCAAGAGAACAGTGATCTTCAGAAGGTTCCATGATCTCTAAAGACAAATACATGTTTCAAATCTCTTCTTGTACCTGCGACGTGCTTTTATTATAAGACTATCAGTATAAGGGGAGTTTACTGTTCAGGACTAGGTCAAAGAAAAGATACTTGAAATATACTCGTTAAATTATACTACAATTAGACCATGAACAAATGGGCAAAATTACATAACAGAGCCAGCAAAAACAGTCTACCCGGCTGTGTACACACAGAATAATGTGGCCCTGAGCACAAATTTAATCCAAACAACTTATATGAATTAGATTAAATTAAATTAAGTTAGAATTTAAAGACCGTAGCTTGGGCTAAAAGACAACAATAGTCAGCAAATACCCTTATAATAAGTTTTTTTAAAACCCAAATTCTACTTAGTCTTTTAAAATATGCATAGATGAGTGACTGGACACTTTCTGGTATCAGTGTGCCTAGACATGGGCCACTAGCTCTAGTGTCAACAACACACAGCACGTGACCTTAGACACCCCATATTTTAAGTAATTTTAATTGTGCTCGGGAATTGTGTGTGTGCGCTCTCACACAGGCTCGCACACACAAGCCGTACAGCCGCCTGCCCAACACTGTGATGTTTACCAGTGTCTCCTACTTTGTTGTGTTTCAAATGACAGAGGCACAAGGCAAAGCTGAACCCACAAGAGCCACACTAATTCCACCAGGCCCGAGTACATTCTAAACCTCTGTCATTCATAACTTGCAAGCAAGAGAGGGTGAAACTCCTGTCACATTTACCAAACATTCATTTGGCAACCCCAATTACTCTTGAAAGCACAGCTTTCATAGACTCCGAGGGTGCCTTCCTTCACTGGCACGGTTTACACGTGTATTTGGTGTGTGTGTGTGTGTGTGTGTGTGTGTGTGTGTGTGTGCGCAAGCGTGCAGCGTGCATGTGGTGCAGCACTGTCAAACTATCGGAAGTGACGAATTATGACCAGGAGCCTTTACAAAGGACTTCACTTTGCCCCCAGCCTTCTTGCCCCTCTCTTCATCCCAGATTTCCCTGTTCCCACACTTTCTTCCCGAGAACAAACTCAAAGTCGACATGTTATTAAATGACAGTCAGGAGAGCCGCATTCTCTCTGCCCGAGTTCCCCCGCTCTCCCTCTCTTCCTCCACAGCCTGTTCCACAATTAGAATTCAGCTCAGAAAGAAATGGCTGACACTCAGCAGATGGCTGCAGGCAGTCCCCTCATGCAACCTGGACACCCACTTCAGCTGAGGGAGTCGGGAGTGACAGCCATATGTGGGGAGTGCCACTGCAGCCAGCAGAAGACAGGCTTTGTTCTTTTGATGGGTTTGTTTTGAAAGGGGGACATAAATAATACAGGGCTGCTACTCGCTCCCCTGCAGCCTGAGCAGAGCTTGCTGGCAGCGTTTGTAGGGGCTCCGAGCACCCCGGCTGTTCCTTCAGTGTGCTGGGTGTGAGGGCTGGGCTTGGCCAGCAGATAGATTAAGTGCACTTAATTGCCAACACTAAATAATAATAAATAATAAATGGCCCCTTTTCCTATTTAATTAGCAGAAAGCTTTTCACTGAAACGATCATGTTTCTCTGTAAAAAAAAAAAATTAAAAGCTGGTTTTGGACACTCAAAAGGCTTCTTGCCAAGATTGCAATGATGGGTGAGCCTCCCTGCTGGCTACTGAGTCTACTGGCAAGGGGGAGGGGGGGATGATAGGGGTGTGCGCAGATGGGCTAGGACCAGGGTCAGGATGACCTCGCAGCCCTTTAGGCCTGCCCCACCATCAGCCAGCCGACCTTGCTTCGTACAGCAGCTCTGCGTCCTCTGGAAAGGCATTCATTTCAAGTGTGAAGGAACCCCAAGACCCCCAGGAAAGCAACAGAGCTACACTGACCTCCATCTACCCCTAAAGACATCTTAAGTCCCCTACACTGACCTCCATCCACCCCTAGAGACATCCTAAGTCCCCATAATTTCTGCTGGAGCATCCAGAGTGACTCAGTGGATGACTGTGCCTTGGGCTAGAGACCTTCCTTATAGTATAAGATGTGTTTTAGGCATGTGTATGTGTATGCAGGCACACGTGTGTATGCATGCACATGTGCCTGTTTAAAAAGGATTGAAAATAAGAATCTAGTCCTAGAACTTACACCATTGGAGTGAAACCCAGAGGCTGAGGAATGGCTCGGTTGGTAAAGGGCAGTTCCTCAGCACCTGTACAAAAGCTGGGTCGCTGGGGACGGTGGAACCAGTGCTAGGCGGCTGCAGCAGGCAGAACGCAGGAGCTCAGGGAGCAGCACCGCTGACTCCAAGAGCTCCAGGCTCAGTGAGAGACCCTGACTCAAAAATAAGATAGACCATGATTGAGAAAGACACTCATGTCAACTTCTAATTGCATACATATGTGTGCACATACATGTGAGTACATCCAGAAACATACATATTCACACATGTACATACACAACATAAACATACATACATAAATAGACAGATGCATACATAGAGACAGATAAACACACAATACATTAATACATACACACGTATACATGTACACAAACACACACACACACACACACACACACACACACACACACACACGAGTCTAGACCCAGATGCGGTAGTTCACAATTGTAATCACAGCTCTCAGGATTGCAACCCTATCTCCTATGCATACACACTCCAGGAAGAATATGGTAAGTGTGAGCATAGCCTGGGCTACATACAGAGACATACACACACATACCATACATACATATACATAGACAGACACATACATACATACATACATGACAGACACACATACATACATGAATATATGCAGATAGACACATGTACACACGTACCACACACACACACACACACACACACACACACACACACACACGAGTCTAGACCCAGATGCGGTAGTTCACAATTGTAATCACAGCTCTCAGGACTGCAACCCTCTCTCCCAATGCATACACATTCCAGGAAGATTATGGTAAGTGTGAGCACAGCCTGGGCTACATCGTGAGACCATGTGTGTGAAATCAAAACACAATGAGCTCTGAATGCAAACCATGGGATGTGGGCGACAATGGCGTCGCTAAACAGCCTCACTGACTGTAACACAGGCCCCGCTGGTGAGCATGATGATCATGGGAAACTGCTGTGTGCATCCAGGGGAGGGGCCTGGTGGAAAGAAGCAAGAGGAGACATTTGTCTAGGTGGCTCCAGGTCACAGACTGGCGGCAGGAGGGAACTGTAAGCCACGCACCATGCACCATGCACCATGAGCATAGTAACTTCTGTCTGAAAAGAAACCATAGGTACCGCATGCCAGGCGATGTTTGGAGGGTTTTCTGTGTAACTCACGTCCGGCCACTGTGTTATCGATCAGCTATTACTAAACCTTTATGCAGAGAAGGAACCACTCATGCAGATGGTTTGTTTTTAGAGTGCACAGTGCAGAGATACACGATAGAGCACAAACACAATACTGTCCTACTCAGGATACTGTATGTAAAGGGACTGGTTATCAGGATCACATGGACCAGAGGTGCTGCACCCTCAGGAGACCGAGGTCTCCGTGTGCCCCCGGCCTTCCTAAGTTAGGTGATGCAGGCTTCCTGGTGCCTGCCCCAGAGTAGGCTGCTCACAGCTGCTTCAGGTCAGGACATTTTGTGAATCTGAGCTAAGAATGACTTTGTGTCAAGAGGCTAAGGATCTGTCCTCCAAGGCAGGGTCCTTCTGTGAGTACACAGTGGACACGGGGCCTGGAGGGTCACAGGGTCTGTGCTATAGCACCACTGGTAGGACCACAGTGTTACCCTGACCTCTGAAGTGAATGAGAGCCACATTTCGTGCTCTCATGAGAGCCATATCTCTAGGGGAGGGGCCAGAGAAAGAGCTCTGGGGTAGTTCAGACACCCCACTTGGAATACACTGACTCTTTTCCATCCTCAGCAGAACACACAGTAAATGTGCCTCTAGTAAAAAGAGGGAAACTCTATAGCAAAATAAACCAGAGGATGCTTGTCATGTACTGCACGCCTGACACCCGCCCTCAGTGAGCCTGTAATCTAGGACATCAGGGGCCACAGTGCTCCCAGATGTTGGGGAGCAAGGGAGGAGTAGACAGGTCTTACCCATTCCAGGCATCTAGAAAAACGCAGATTGTCAGTTCAGAAGTGACCTGGTGCTCTGTCACCTGATACTCCATTAGCCACTGCTCCTTTAGCACAGAGGAAGGGAGCCCAGGGCAGCAGTCTCTGCCACCAGAAGACCCCGCCCCCATCTCCAAGCTCCTTTGATGCAGCTAACCCGATTACTGCTTCCTCCACCCTCCCTCCCCACTGACAGTCACCCTTTCAAAACATGGCTGAGTGTCGTTGACCCATAAACCATCACTTCCTGCAGGAACCCCCTTACCCCCCATACAGTATGTACAGCCCTCTCCAGAAAGACCTCAGATTCCTTCCCTAGCTGCATCCTGTGCACCCAAAATGCATCCTGTGCTCTCCTAAAGAGAGCGCAGGCTCCTTCAGCTGTGGCTCAAGATCTTGGCTTCAGGGTGGGGGTGGGATTCTCATGTAGCCCAGGCTATATCCGCTATGTAGCTGAGGATAGCCTTGAACTTTCTGGTCCTCCTGCCTCTATTGCCCTGGAGTTACAAGTATGTGCCTGATTTACTTGGGGGACCAAACCCACAGCTCCCAGCACATTGGATAAGCCCTCTACTGACTGAGCTGCTTCCTCAAGCTTCTTGCCTATTTTTTTTTTCAGTTTTCCAGTGGTCCCTAGTTCTTCTTAGCCACAAGGAGCCAGCTCAAATATCCCCTTATCTTGTAAACTCAGTTAGTTTAACTCTATAAACCTCCTACTCCCCCCTTTGAATCACCTTGTTAGTAATGCCCGCCTGGCGCATGTCCCACACGTGACAGTGAGCTAACCCATTACAATACGAAACGATTTGGAATGAGAGTGCCGGCGTATGATGCTGCTTTGATGACCAGGCAGGATAAACCATGTAGGTACCATGAAGAAAATCCGTCTGATTTTCTCGCAGTGTTTAAGTTATGCAGAGCAGTGTGGGATCTCGTTCACGATGCCTGCGGAGGTTACAAGAAGCCAGACAGCGCACGTGATGTCTCTGCACTCTTTCACGCCTGCACAGAGCACACACCTTGCACTGCTGTTAGCACCATCTTGTTTGTATACAGTGTTTGGTGACTGTAACGCGATCTTCACCAATCGCCTTTTCAGCTGCCTGTTGGGTTCTTAAGCAACGTCATCCACGGTCTGCTTACGTGAAAGCTCCCACCACCCACAGCTCTGGTTCAATAAAAGGAAAACCTTTTAAAACCCTAGGACAAAGCGCAAGTGTTAGAGCGTGCATGAAGCCCTGTTTAGAGTCCTAGCATGAACCAGGCACGGTGATATAGCCAGTCCTTGGAGGCCAAGGAGGGAAGATCCAAAGTTCAAGGCCATCTTCAGCTGTGTGGCAGGTCTGAGGCCTGCCTGAAATACGTGAGTCCTTGTGTAAACAAACAATAAAACAACAACAACCAGTTGTACCAAGTGCCTTTCACATTTAGACTTTTTGGGAATGTTCATTTTCAATATTCTGAGCTTCAGGTTGTTCACACACCTAATCCTGCCTAATGCTGTTTCTACATCCAGCTAATAATTCGTTCTGGATGCTTAACAATGAAACAGAGTCTGATTTTTCATCCAGCTACTCGGAGAGCAAAATGCTCTCACAAAAGACCAGATATGTGTCCTTATCCTTATTTGACTGTTCCCACAGCAGGGAAGTTCGTGCCTGAAGCTCTAGCCAGGTCCCCCGTTCCTGTAACACAGGATACCCCAGTGAGGTGTCTAATGGAAGTCAGGTGATCCCCACGGTGCTCTGTGATCAAAATCAACTCAGGTAAAACAGGGAGGCCTCCTGAGCTGGGAGGGAAAACAGGTTTGGTTCACTCTGGGTATTTTTCACTTTCTCGGTAGGCTCTGAAAGTGATTATCTTAGCAACCCGGGAACAGCTCTGCAGAGAAATGCGATCCTTGTAAAGCCCAAGGGCACTGCAGGTTCCCCTAACCAGATATAAGTCCCACAGTAGGAAGGCCAACTGGGACGTCTCCCCTGCCAAGGGAGGCATGGGGATCCAGCACAGCAAGGGGGATGTCAACGCTTGGCTGGAGGGCAGGCGGCTGCCATTTGAACTAATGCTTTTGAAAATCTCCTGCTGGGGAGAAATGGGGGAAGCACTAATGGATGTAATGAACCAAGCCTCCCAGGGAAGCCACAGAGAATTTCATCAGCCAGTCATTTAAAACTAGAGCGAGGAAACTGCTATGGTAGGGGAGACAGCAGCAGTGTCAGCCCAGCCTCAGGAGTGGCCTGAATCCAAGAGTCTGGCCCTCAGCAACTTAGCCCTGTGCTGCCCTAGCACAGGTAGCTGAGGTGTGTGTGTGTGTGTGTGTGTGTGTGTGTGTGTGTGTTGTTTATGTGGATTTGCGTGGTTGCAAATGTGTGCTTGTGTGTTTGTGTGTGCCTGTGTGTATGCTTGTGTGTGTGTTATTTATGAAGATTTGCATGTGTGTGCAAATGTGTTTATGTTTGTGTGTGCTTGTGTGTGCCTGTGTGTATGCTTGTGTATATGTTTGTGTGTGTGTTATTTATGAAGATTTGCATGTGTGTTCGTGTTTGTGTAAGTGTGTTTATGAAGATTTGCGTGGGTGCAAATGTGTGTGTGTGTTTGTGTATGTGTGTATTTGTGTGTGTATTTGGGGGACATACCTACAAGCAGGAGGGTCTTGTGTACTTGAAAGGACTCTGAACATGAGGAACAGCCTCATGAAGAAGCATAGACCTAGCCTACAGGGCAGATGGGCTGTGTCCACACAGAGACCTCTGTCGGAGTACATCTGTCTGTCCATCTCACCCTTGCCTATGTGGACCTGCTTTTAACACCTAGAACCCATTTCCTGTTAGTGCCATAACAGGCTACTATGCACTCCTGAGCGGTCAAGCATCTGAAGTTCAGAACAGGTGTTTGCAAAAGCCGGGGTGCTGGAGGCTGTGTGGGAGAGTCTATTTCTGTCTTCTGTAGTTCCTAAAAGCCAACTGAACCTCTTAGCTCACGACTGGCTCCCATCGTCATGGTCAACAATGCTTCCAGTCTATCTCAAACATTCCCTCTTCCCTTTTGTCCTTATAGGAGCCCGTGTGATGAAAACAGGCTCACTCAGATGATCGAAGACTTCCTTCCCATCCTAAAACCTTTAAAACTTAAATGTCTGTCCTGTCAGGTTCCAACAGCAAGCACAGGGCATCTGCGAAATATTCTTTGATGATTTTATTCCCTAGAATTTAATTTAGGCAGCCCGGAGTGGAAGAATCAACCTGTCCCTAGGTCTGGGGTTCAACAGGGGAAAGAGATCATGTGATCTAGGTAAGGACAGGGAGGTACGGTGTGCTGGCTGGGTTCTGTCAACTTGAAGCAGCTAGAATCATTTTTGAATTGGGAACCTCAACTGAGAAAACACCTTTCTAAGACTGGCCTGGAGGCCAGCCTTTGGGACACGTTCTTGATTGGCCTAGCCCACTGTGGGCAGTGGCATCTCTAGAAAAGGGATCCAGGGTTCCACAAGACAGTAGGCTGAACAAGAACAGCCGTGAGGAGCAAGCCGTTAGCAGTGTTCCTCCACAGCCTCTGGGTCAGCCTCCGCCTCCCTCTCTGCTCAGCCTTCCCTTCAGGATGGACTTAAGCTGTAAGCTGGAATGAACCCTTTACTCTCTAGGTTGATTTTGGTCACGGTGTTTATCACGGAAATAGAGAGTAGCCTGAAGCACATGGTTTAGCGTTTCTTCATTTATCCACTGAGCCCCTCTGGGGTACACCCACTCTTCGGTCACCTTCCAGTTGAAAGGTCCCTTTCATCTTTTTTTTTTTTTCTTTTCTTTTTTTTCCGGAGCTGGGGACCGAACCCAGGCAAGCGCTCTACCACTGAGCTAAATCCCCAACCCCAAATTTACTCATGCTTTCCCCCCCCCAAACCCAGGGGCCTTGCGCTTGCTAGGCAAGCGCTCTACCACTGAGCTAAATCCCCAACCCTTTCCTTTCATCTTTAACCCTACCTGCTTGCACCCATGAGCTGAAGAAGCCCAGTTTTCTCGGTTTTGTTCCAGTTGGGCTCCCCATTAGATTCTGCGGGTTAATAGGCTGATCGCCTCACCCTCTTTCACACCAAGAAGCAGCCCTTACGTCACCACGATGTAAAAGGTCATCTGAGTTCTGACACATTAACTACATCTTCCCGTAGGAACAGTCTTGGTGCTCTGGAGAGACTCACTGAAACTGTGTTGCCATTGGGCGGCCAGACTGGCCCTTTCAATTCTTGTAGCAAAAATGCTACTGAACCGTAGACATCTATCAGCCAGCTTCATCTGAAGGACAGTTTTCCAGCTCCCGTGCCAAATTTAACATTTCACTGTGTGCTGACTCCACCCACCGCTGCTGTCACGTGCTGTAAATGGCGCCTCTTGGGAGTTTTACTGTTTCCCTGGTAGCTCCGCCTCCCACGCTACGCTACAGAGACATTGGATCTGGTGGTGATTAACCGGGGTTCAGGACACAACTTCTTGATTTTTAACCTCCCCCACTGCCATTTTTGCCTATGAGCCTTGGGCAAATGTAAACATCACTTCCCTTGACCTCACTTCCTGTTCTACAGAGAGAGAACGAGGGTGCGCCCATCACTTTTCTTGTTGCTCTGCCAAACACCTTGACAGGAGCATTTAAGGAAGGAAGGGTTTATTTGGAAACCATCCATCATGGGGTCACAGTAGCGGGCGCGTGCGAAAACTGATCACACTGAATCCACTGTCGGGATGCAGAGAACAGACAGGAAGTAGGGCTGGGCTGTAAAACCTCAAGGCTGACCACCCTCCCTCAGGAGACCCTTTTTTTCTCCACTGAGGTTCTACAGGTTTCACAGCCTTCCCAGACAGTGTCACCAGCCCAGGACCAACACATTAATATGTTCCAACACATTAGCTGAAGGAGACATTTTACATTCAAGCTATAACAAATGGGGGACATGCTGGAAACCAAACGAGTGTCTGTCTACCGATGTCCAGTTCCATCCTGCTTGCTGTGAGTGGGACAGACAGTGCTCCTTTGTTCTCCTGTACAGCGAGGATGGCCAAACTATTTGGCTTTGGTTAACAGGTCCTGTTGGGGAATCCGAGGAAAAGAGCTTCCTGTAACAGATTGCGCTTTCAGGCCAATCGAAGTGAGTTGATACCGCTTGTTCTTTTGTGTGGCCCAATATCCCTCAGCTGTAATTTAGACAGTGTGTGTATGGGGGGGGGGGTGTGCACACACGCACGCTTACCTTTAAGGGTTTTTTATGCATAAAAATGGTACAGAGACAGAGATTTCTGTTTCTCATCATTTACTCTAGCTCACGGTGTTTCATAGTCCCGTGTCCATTCAGAATTTCTATTGGCTGCCGGTTCCTGACCCAGTGTGCTGTGATGCTGCATAGTTTGGAGGCAGTGGGACTGGTTATGACTTGGGAGCTCTGCAGGGCAATCAGGATCAAAATCAATCTCTCTCTCTCTCATTCTCTCTCTCTCATTCTCTCTCTCTCATCTCTCTCTCTCTCTCTCTCTCTCTCTCTCTCTCTCTCTCTCTCTCTCTCTCTCCATAATACTGCCATCAAATCTGTCTCCTAGATAGGAAGCAAAGGAAACAGAGGGAGAGGAAAAAGTCACACCTATATTCTGTTTTAAAAAAGCTTTCCTGGAAATTAACCCAGCAGGTGTTGACATCCCATTGGCCAGAAATCAATCACATGAGGACCACCTGCCAGGGACACTGGGAAATGTAGTCCTTTTGCTCATCACTATGGATACAGACCCTAGGAGATACTGAACAGGAGCAATCACTCTATGCTGCCTTATCTCCATTCTACCTGTCTGGAGTCACCGCTAAGATTCACTTAAACTACAAAATCTGATTTGTGTGGATTTTCCCTTAAACTCAGTGTTCCTCAGGCCTCATTTATTAATTATAATTGAATAAGGAAGACCTGCCCCTTCCCTCCTGGGAACACGGTTCTTTATTTACACTGGCATTGATTCTTCACTGATCCCTTTAAGGGGAGACTGGTGTTTGGAAGAAAAGCGCCAAGTGCTTCACGGCATCTCCTTAAGATGTTTTGAAACAACAATACAGCTCCAAGCTACAAGAAGTGTGGACACCACCAAGGCCACACAAGCACCCAGTGTTGCCACACAGCTCAAAAGCAGCAGAAAAAGAAATCAAATCAGGGTAGATTCACTACTGTAAATTTCTCATTTGTCAAAAATATGAATTCAAAGTTGGCAGGAAAAAAAAGGCCGTTGAGCTAGACAAATATGATTTCTGTTTGACAGGATGTTGGGTAAAATAACTCACATCGAAAAACTAACTAACTTGGCATCCGGTAAATATTTTTGATAGATTCTCTTGGATGGGCTACCGTTCAGATATTTCTTGGTCTCTAAGGCTTTTGGGTGGCTTAGTTGTTTTGTAAGTCCTTTTTGAAACATGATGGGGCATATGAAATTTAAAAAGACTATGTCTTAGTTACTTTTCTATTGCTTAACAGCATGGCAATACAGCTTATAGAAGGGAGGGTTTACTTGGGCTTCCACTTCCAGATGGCAGGGTTGGAGCAGGAAGCTGAGAGCTAAGTCTTCAAACTGCAAGCAAGAAGCAGAGAATGCGGGGTTGGGGATTTAGCTCAGTGGTAGAGCGCTTGCCTAGCCCTGGGTTCGGTCCCCAGCTCCGGAAAAAAGAAAAAAAAAAAAAAGAAGAAGAAGAAGAAGCAGAGAATGCAAACTCAAATTGGCGAGCCTTAAAGCTCTCAAAGTCCACACCTCGTGATATTCACTCTCCAGCAGGGCCATACCCTCTAAGTATCCCCTAACAGCACTGCAAACTGGGGTCCAAGTATTCAAACGCTGGGGACTGCCTGCTGCAATATCTTCAGTAGAACTCTTTCGCCATCTAGTGGCCAAATTAAAGCCCTTCTCCTTACCATAGCTCCTGCTTCCAGGTCCTTCCTTCATTGCCTCAAAGAGAACAAAGCCATTTTAGCTTTTCCTCCGCAAGAATGCGGCAAACTGCCAGGGCTGGGAGGACCACATGTTTAATTCATGTCCTTGGAAGCTCTGCTGGGTGAACAAATACAGCGTCGCTTCCTATGGCGGAGGCCTTGGTGCAGTGGGCATGTGGTTACAAAGCGGTTCCTGCCGGTGAGAACGCCCAGCAAGGTGCCCTGATAAATGTAACCCCAAGGAGATGTGTTTGGGTTACTCCCTGTGAGCTAATCTGTTACACGCTGGTCTTTAATGCTTTCAGCTGCTCCCAGTTAATACTCATTAAGCATGCATGTAGTGCTTGCCCCTCTCCAGACATCTGAAGTAGAGAGGGGTGAGAGGGTCCCCTTGGGTCTCCTGCTGATCTGGAGCAATCTCTCAAACTACAGCGGTCCCTATAGGGTCGTTTCTCTGGCGGTCCCATCAGAATAGAAACTATTCCTAGACTTCATCTGAGCTTCAAATTTCACCCATCTGAGCGGGGGTGGGGGCTGGGGGGGGATGAGGAACGGGGTATTTATTTTACACCTCCCGGGTATTTGTTGAGTGTTACCACAGCTCATCTCCTGAGTCTTTATGATGCAGCTCTCGGTGAGTGACAGCTGTCCTCTTGGATGGAACGTTCCACACTCTCCACTACTGTCTGCTCTATCCAGTAAGGTCCGTTCACACTGTCATCCAGATGTCCACTGTACAGGCAAGGAAAACAAGGATTAACACTCAGGGAGGTGACTCCCCAAGCATTCCAGCGGCAAGTGGTGGAGTTATAATAAAACAAAGATGGCGACCGTGGTCCTTGTCTAACCATCACCACCGTTTGAGGGAGTCTGGGGATTTGCTTTTATAGTTTCAACGAGGGGGACCATTTCTTCATTAATTTTTTTTTTTACCACAAACATTATTGAAAACCATTAATTGCTTGTGATTTAAATAGCAATGTGAGGTTTTCTTTTTCTTCCCTGCCGAGCCAGTATAGTCAGCAAGTGGAGGAAGCAGTGGGCGGGGGACTCAGAAGGGCCAGACTCTGTTTAATGTGACCTACACCAAACTACAGAGCAGGGAAATCACAATGGTGCACACCCCATTCTTCTAGAGGGGACTCCTGCCCTCCGAGAAAGGGCAAGGGGAGAGACTTTCTCTTTTTAAACAAGACTTGTCTGACCTTTACCTATGTGTACACGTGAATGTGTGCACATGTGTTAAAGTGTCCCAGGGCACGGGGTGGATCTCCTGCTGCTGGAGTTACAAGTGTTTTGTTTGTAAGCTGCCCAGATAGTTATGGGGAACTGCACTCTGGCTCTCGGGAAGCACTGTGTATACTCTTAACTACCAAGCCACCTTCTCAAGTCCTGATTTTGATTTGGGGTATGTTTCGGTGTCTCTTACCTTGAGTCTATCCAGATAAAATAATCAAGTGAGGATATTCTTGCTTAATAAGTAGAAGTCGTTAACAAGGTTACCAGATGAGCCCATTGCCTTATTGTTTTAATTAAAAATAATTATTCTTTGACATTTTCATACATGCACACATACATACACATACATACACATGTATACATACACTCATACATATATACACACATACATACATGTATACAAACACATATACATACACATACACATACATATATATACACACATACAGACACATATACATACATGCATACATATACATACATACATGCACACATACATATGTACACACATACATAGAGACACATACATATTTGTCATCTGCCCCCATTCTCCTCTCTTCTCTCCTTCCCACTCCCTCTGGAACCCTTTCCCTAACATATCTCCTCCCTATTTTCACATCCTTAAAAAAATAGTCCATTGACATTAATCAGGTTGCTTGCCTGTACATGAGTGTGGGGCTTTTTATCGGATTGTGGGCAACTCATTAGTGACAATTCCTCTGAAGAAACACTTGTCCTCCCTCCCCAGCATCCCATAGCTGCCATTAGCTCCCAAGCTGAGGGTGGAGCCTCACAGCTTCTTCCCCTATGCACGCTGGGATTTGGGGTTCAGTCTTGGGCAGTAACCACAGCTGCTGTGAGCTGTGTACAATGGCCGTGCCATGTCCAGAATCGCACTTCTCCTCCCATCCCCAGCTCTCACGTTCTTTCTGCCTCCCTCTTCAGCAATGTTTTCTGAGCCACGACAGGGTTTTAATATAGATGTCATATTTAGGGCCAAACCTCAACATTTAGTCTCATCATTAACTACTGTTTCCTGCAAAAGAAGCTTTCTTTCTTCCTTTTCTTTACCAAGGTAGAGAGCAGCACTCCTGGGAAGCCGGCCTCAGATCCAACCAGAAAGAGGTTGATTATCTCCCTTCCCTTCATGCCCTCATTGCCCTGGGCACACTGGTGGGCCAGTGTTGTGGCATGCGAGGCCCCCTACTGGATAAGACCATCTGTGGCTTTACTCCTCTAGTGCAAGCAAGCACTTCTACAACAACAAACCTCTGTTAGCTGGGAGGAAGCACCCAAGGTAGTTCCACCTTGATTTTTCCTGAGTCCTACAACCAAAGCGTGTCATGTCTCCAGCACTGTGGTCTCACCATCTGGTTATGGTGGACAACCAGGAGCAATAGCCACAGCCTGGGGCCTCTGGGGCCTCTCTGACAAACAATTCGTATGGCGGTGCCCTGTATAGCACTGGGTTTTCATTTCATGATCCATGGCTCCCGGGTAGCATGACTACCATGAAAAGTATCTCCACTCGAACTCCCCTTAAAAGTCTGGATTTTAAATCAGCTCACATGGTAGTGGATTCCGTAAGGCCTTTCTTATATCCTCAGATTTGGGAAACTCACCCTCGTCCCCTCCTCTCTCACCCCCACCACATCCCTTTTAAATTCCTTCTGTCCTTTAAATTCCTCCTCATTTTCACCTCACATGCATTTTACTATCCCCTTCCTCCTACCACTCTCTTCCCCTTCCACCTCTCAGGGACCCCTTTTAGTTTCCTGGCCACTAAAGACGCCACAAATTAAACACACAAATCTACACATATGAAGCTGAACATGCGTTTGAAATAAAGACTTGTGTTGCTCGTCTTTCTGGGCCTGGGTTATTAATAATTTTTTTAAAAGACAAGAGTCTTACTATGTAGCCAAGGTTGGCCTCAAACTCAGAGCAATCCTCCTGCTTTAGCTTTCCAAGTACTGTTTGTTATTGTAGGCATGTGCTACCACATTTGGAAGATTTTTAAAATAAAAAAGGCTTATTTTGTATTTGTGCATGTTTTGCCTGCCTGTATATATATCGCACGCACGTAGTGCCTGTCAGGCTAGAAGAAAGCATTTGATCTACTCTGAACTGGATTTACAGAGGGATGTGAGACGCCAGGTGGGTGCTAGGAATAAATGCTGGGTCCTTTGTAGAAACAGCAATGCTCTCTCTTAACCTCCTAACCTCCTAACTAGCTCTACCTGGCTGACTTTTAAAAAATCTGCCTATCTGTCTGTCTGTCCATGTATGTATGTATGTATGTATGTATGTATGTATGTATCTATCTATCTATCTATCTATCTATCTATCTATCTATCTATCTATGATCTACCTACCTACCTGTCTATCTAGTTTTTGAGGGACCTGACCTGATCTTGGTACTGAACCCTATTTTGTTCCCAGGGGATACATCGCTTTAGGGTAGTGTGGTGAATCCACTGCATCCTGCGTGCCTTCAAATCTCTGAGCATTGAGCATCAGGAGCTCTGATGTCGGTAAGGCCGAGTCCAAGGTCTACAGGACAGCGACTGATTAGCCATGCTTTCCGTAGGCAGGGGTAGGGAAGCACACAGAGCAAGAGCCAGGCAGTTGTTAGCACTGCACAACGAGAAACAACAACAACAACATCATCATCAACAACAACAACAAAACAAACCACTGCTAACTGCGAAACCCCAGAGCTGCTTAAAATGGCAGCAGGTACCAGAATCCAGTCCTCCTCCCTACCCAGCTCTACCAAGTGACCTTTATCCCGTGTGACCAAGTCAGTTGCTTAGAAGATGGTTTCTGAGAGAGATATGACCACAGCTGACCGGCGGAAGCGGGAAGGGAGGAGTGCTCTGGTACAGGTGGGAGGACCTCGGGGAGAGGAACAGAGAAGAACAAGGAGACCAGCCCTCCCGGCCCCACGGGGAGCTCATAAATGGACAGTGATGGCCCAAGGCCTCTGAAATGGCACGGGCACACGGGCAGAGAGCCTGGCTGTCAAACTCCCTACCCAGATGGATGTGCTGTGTTGTGAAGGAGCTGCACTCCCTGGCTGGTAGCAGCACCCAGCCCATTAGGCTTCCCTGACTGGACAACGAGGGCCTTGCTGGCTTTCTCACAGGGCTCCCTGGAGCCTCTTCCCTAAGCAGATGCCTGGGTTTACACCTGGGTCCCACCAAATGCTCCCACAGAGGCTCCTGTCTAAGGGAGGGACATCCACCCTTATCCATCAGAGATGCTGCACTGTGCACATGGGGACCTTTCTCATCTGTCAGCCTCCAGACCATGGAGGATGCTGTCTGGCAGCCAGAGCCTGCATTCCCAATGCTCCTTTGATTTTTCAAGGGAAGAAAGTATGACCTTAAGTGAAAACAAATATTATGTATTTGTGTCTACCATGGGATCTAAGTACAGGTCAGGGGACAGCCTACTGGGTTTGGTCACAGGGTCAAAGTCAGAATGATAGACTTGCGTGGCCCTGAGACATCTTGCCGATCTAAACCTCTTTAAAGCCCTAGTAGATGAGGGCACAACTGCCGTGCTGTGAAGCAAAGCTCCATGCTTTGTTACAGTGAAAGTTCAGGTCTGTCCACCAGATGTTTTTGGGTTCCTTTCCAGGCAGGGAGCTGGGCAGAGAGGGATGAGGAGTGACCGGTCCCATTCAGAGCAGCAAGAGAAAGCCTTTGTCTTCGGAGTTTGTTTTTCTGGAGCATTTCACCTTACAGACAGTCCCTCCCTACTGCAGAAGCTTCCTGCCCTTTTCGTAATGAGTTCAAAGCCAGGCTGGGCTATAGCGTGAGAACCCCTCTCCCCACCCTTTGGAAACAACTAATCAATCAGATGTCATTCATCTCTCTGCCATCCCAGAACCTCACCCACCAATCTAAACACCCATCAGCTACCCATGTAAAACTCTCCCAAGTCGGCTGCCCAGCAGGTTAAAATGGAGACTAGCTATTCCTTCTCTCAGTGGATGACCTTTCAAATAACATCAGGTTCCTTTTAACACCTTATCTCTAGATCTAATTGGATCATCCTGTGATGGGCAGACAGATTGAGTTTTGTAGTATCCTGTCAGGACCCTGATTTTTTAAGTCATTCAACGATTGTGAATAACTCAGATTATTTTGTTAGTGTATATTAATGATACAAAGTAATGGGTTTTAGTATGACATTCACATACACGCAAATGTTGTGCTTTGATCATATTAGCTCCTCCATCATCTTCTTGTTGCCCCTTTCTGCTCCTCCCTAGATCCCAAGCAGTGCTTCTTGGTTTTATTTTTAAATATTAACTTTGTTACTATTGTAATGCATTTGTGTGTGTGTGTGTGTGTGTGTGTGTGTGTGTGTGTGTGAAGTGTGGACGTGTCTGCCATACATCCATGTGTAGGACAGAGGACAGCTTTGTGGAGTGGGTTCTCTCCTTCCATCTGTGCACGGCTTCTGGAGACCTAATTCAGGTCATTAGGCTTGCATAGGATGGGCTCTTCTCCATCTCACCAGCTCTCCACACTGCTAGCGCCCTTTTATTTTGTCATCTCCACCTCCTGTCCTCACCCTCCTCACCCTCCTCCTCACCCTCCTCCCTCACCCCCTCCTCACCCTCCTCCTCACCCTCCTCCTCACCCTCCTCCTCACCCTCCTCCTCCTTAACCTCCTCCTTGTCCTCTCATATATGTCAGCGAACACATAAAGCCTGTATTTAGGGGCTTGGTTTATTTCACTTAACACGACGATCCATCCTTATTCCTGAATACCGTATGATTTCTCAATCTCTTGTAGCTAAGTAAACCCCATTGCTTAGCTCTGCCACGCACTCATAATCCACCGATGGGCACTGTGAGCAATGCCTCTGTAATCATGAGCACAGAGTGTCTTCACAGTAAACTTACTCTCCTGGAAATGGAATGGTCGGATCATACAAACTATATTTTTAGTGTTTTGAGGCGCCTCCGTACTGCTCTTCCTAGAGGCTGCCCGAATTATGCTATATTCTCCCCAGCAATGAAGCCCTTTACCCCCATCCTTGCCAGTAACTTCTGTCCTTCTGTCTTCTGTGTTTCCATGCTGTGCCTGTGAGTCTGTCTGTGCATGTGCACATGTGCTTTCCCAATGCCATGCTGAGTTTCTCTACATTAAAACCATCTTTAGAACCACAGGGTTTTTCTGCATTTTTGACGAGGTATAAATACACCCCCTACTACCTTCAGACAATTATGTGAAAATCGATGTATACATTGACCAGAGGTCCCCACAGGTTTTTAAGAGATATGCAAAAATTACAAATGGTACAGGCAGTGTGTCATTAGTAAATGCTGGGCTCTGGGTGACACAAGGTCATTTCCTTTGCAAGAGGAGGGTTGGTGCAGCAGTGGTATCGAGGCAATGGGAGTGCTGCCCAGTGTGCGGGCTGAAAGCTGAACTATGGAGGGCTAGCATACACTCTGATCTGGTGACCAGGCTTTGGTCTTCTTCCTCCTCTTTGCCTGCCCAATCCGGTAGGAATCAGCCTCTGCAGGCTCCCAGGAAGGGAGCAGGACAAGAGGTTACCAGTTCCTATTGTCGGTCCACGTGGGAGTTCTGTAGCAGTCCAGAGAGAAGCCACTTCCTCCTAGGTAGAAACCTGTCCAGAAAACCCCAAGCACAAAGAGATAGATATCTGAGAAGCAGCCACATTGGTAGAAAAAGGTAATACAAGAAAGGGGAACAGTCCGTCCATCCCCAGGGACTTACTCATCGCCTCGGAAACCCAGCGAGGGTTGTCTAGCATGGACATGACTTGTGACTTTTCGTGGAATGGCAGAGGAACATAACTGCACGGAGCACATCTGCCCTCCCCTTGACACCAGCATGATAAGATCGCTCGCCCCAGTACCTGAGTTCAGCATTACCACAGCTTTTAGTGACTGCACCTGCTCACAGGCCTCGCCCAGGTGAGTTACATTCACAGTTACCCAAGCTGTTACATATAATTATATCAACATGAAATGAGGTCCAGCTCATATACAAAGCTCCAGCTAAGGACCAAAGGCAGCTTCTGCTGTATCATGAAGACCTCACTGTTCAACGCAGATATAGGGAAAATTCATGAATTACTGCAATCTCTGGGTTCAGTGTTCAGGAAGCATGCTTTTTTGCTTGATATTCCTTGTTTTGTTTGATAATTTATTATTATTAATATTATTATTATTATTATCATTGCCATTATTATTATCACCTCTTATTGGATTCTCTGCAGCATGTGGGCTTTGGGAAACCACACGTCTGCTTGCTAGATCCTTTACAAGTGCTGGGAATTTGCATGTCTTGCATCTAGGAGAAACTCCACAGCCTGTAAACCCAAGTGCACAGAGAGCTGAAGTGCTCTATTGTGTGGCCCTGATTCAACAGCTGTCTGGATCTTGTTGGAGCAGGGTGAGCCTTATTTCTGAGATCAGAAAGGATGATCCAAAGGGTCACCCTATGCTCCACCTAGCAGAACCACGTGGAGGCAGCTGCGGCTTAGATCAGAGTCAGACCAGATAGGCAAATGAGTAATAAAAATAGAAAGGGCAAAGAAATAATGCTGCTTTGATCAACTACATCGGTGATCTCTGAAGCTCAGGGTCCTCATCTTAACCACGGCCACGGTCATGCCAACCTTTTTAGCAGTGATGGCAAACCCCTGAGAATCTGCCTCCTGCAAAGGACCTCCTTCAGTGCTGCCTCAAAGAGAAGAGGAAACACCACACAGCACGGCCAGCAGAGCGCTGGGTTCCTGTCTTGTTGGTGGGGAACGTCAGCAGGCAGCAATGTGGCTGTGGTATTTATCCCTGTTCAAACAGTAGCTCCGTGTGTTGACTGTCTCAGCCAGCCCCTGGAGGGACATACAGGTCACTGAAGGATATTCCTGCAGGCAGAACTTTCCCCCAAAGCATCTCCATCAAGATGAGGGGAACCCATCTAAAGACACCCTTTTGGAGCAGCCCCCTGTTCACAGCAGTGCTATCAACACAAGCCAAGATGTGGAAATCCTTAAGAACCCACGGTGGATGAATTCACAGGACAAGCTTGGCACAGGCGGATGTCTTTATTTGGATGTGAAATGCATCCCCGGGCTCCTGTGTTTGCATATTTCCTCCTCAGCAGGTGGTGCTGTCCGGGGATTGTGGGACCTTTGCAACTGTGGCCTGCCTGGAAGAAGAGGAAGTTCCTGAGGGTAGGCCTTGAAGTTGGTTCCACTTACGGTTCTGGCCTCTGCTCTCTACACTTCTTGGCCCACCAGCATGATAACCGAGTGTCCTATATGCTCCCACCAACAAGGACAGAGGGACTTCAGATGCCTAGGCTTCCACACCATTGTGAGCCAAATGAAGCTCTCCTTGAAGACGCTCCTGTCTCAGGGAGGGGAAAACTAAGATGGATGGGGAAGGACACAGAGATAGATAGCTAGGTGACAGACGACAGACGGACAGATGTGATTGATAGACTCAGCATTATGGAAGGAGTCACCCATTTGGACATTTGACACAGCACAGATGAACCTGTAATACTTTATGCTAAGTAGAGTAGAACAGACTAGAACAAAAAATGCTGCATAGCTTGTAGAATCTGTAAAAAAACATCAAATATATTAAAACAGAGGACAGTGGTGTTGTCGTAAATGAATAAAAATAAAGTAAAAGTAAAAAAATGTATAAACGAAAACCGGGGGTGGAATGTTTTCACTCAGGGTGTTTTTCCCTGCTAGGGTTCCACACCTCCTTCCCCAGATATCTTCTGGATATCTTGGCAGAAACACAACCCAGCCACACACTTTCTTATACTGAGACTCTTACAAAAAGAGCATACAACTGGTGTTTTTACCCTGCTAGGGTTCCACACCTCAGTGCCCAGATATCTGCTGGATATCTTGGCATAAACTCAGCCCAGCCACACTTACTTAAATTGAGACTCTTTCTTAAAAAAAAACACTCATTTAGCATTAAAGCAATCCAGCGTCTAGATTTGGCAGATCCACATTACACTGTCCTAATCCCAGTTCCCAAATTACTCATCCCTGCACCTTTTATTTACCAAGTCTCCAGCTTCTTCTCCCCTGGTACCTCTAACTCCTCTCAGTTCCCCATCGTCTCTCCAACTCCTCTCTTCTTCCTCCTGGCTTCCTTCTCTAACCCCTCCTCCTCAACTGTCAATCCTCACCCCCCCCTCCTCAGGTTCCACTCGCTCAACTGTCTCCAACTGTCAACTGTCAACCTAACCTCTGAATCTAATCCCCCTCACTCCCAACTCCTACCTCTGCCCAAATCTCACGCTCTTGCCTTTTTATTTAACAAATTCAGAGAAACCCCAAGGCAAACCACAACATTTCCCCCTTTTTGTCCAGTTAAAAAACTTTTTCCTATACATAGGTGAACTAAGCATCATTATTACCATTCTGCAATTTATAAAACCAACAATATGCTGATCACCCAGTCCACCAACTCTGTTCACCAACCATGTTATCCACACCACATCTTGGCAAGGCAAACCACAACACAGTGGTGACAAGGATGAAGAACGGAGTTTGCTGAAGGGGACAAACTTGCAATGAGGTCCAACGGATGATTCTAGAAAACTACAGTTGCTAATACTAATATTGAAAACTTGCTAATACAATAATTTCAGTTGTTTAATATGTGTGTGTATGTGTGTGTGTGTGTGTGTGTGTGTGTGTGTAGACAATGGAAACATAAGTGCTTAGTATATTAACTTGATTGCCTATTATAATGATTTTCTATGTATGAACAAAGCAGTCTATTCATACCTCCGTTATATATGATAAAAATCAAGTCAAAATAAAACAACCACATTTGGGATTTAGAAGACCCAATACATATGCATGTATATATACTTATGGGAGTCTGTAGGTGTGACTGGTAGTTAGGACATGGATTCAGAGATGATCCCTTTGTGTTCGGCCTGCCTCTGCCATGTTCCAGCTGTGCAGTCCTGAGTGAATTAATCAACACCTCTGAACGTTTAACCTACCCATCATGAAACTGGCCTAATAGGGTTACTGTGAATACAAGTGAATAAATGTGTGTGTGTGTGTGTGTGTGTGTGTGTGTGTACGTGAGTGTGCCTGTGTATGCATACACATGCACATACACAGATAACACTGGTGTGTGTGTGTCTCTATGGTTCCAACAATTCCTTATGTATTAAGCAGTATGTCAGAGTTGGCTCTTAGCATAAAGGAAGGTCAGTAAACGCTTGTGCTTCGTGCGTATTAGTAAGAAGGAAAAGATAGAGACGCCTTAGAATCTTACCCAGAAACGTGAATAATTTAGAGTTAAAACAAATATTAAGGAAGGTGCAGTCACTTAATTATTCAGGGACCGACTCTTCTCTAGGAAAAGCAATCCAAAACAGGCCCCGGAAAAACTGTCACCTTGGCTGAGGACATGCGGGGTGGCTCTTGGCTGGGTGAGGATCAAAGCGCAGCTCCGGGGCTCTAAGCTCACAGAGAACAGCAGGGGAGGCAAGGGCATGTTACATTGTCGTTAATTAATTTCTCAAGGGCTGCAGTAATCAGGGGCCTCATTAGTGTGCTTAAGCCTGCCTGTCATTTAGAGACTATGCTGTAAGTGTGTTCGCAGTGCACTTAGGGATCCGAAAACTCCTTCAGTGTTTAGTGGGGAGAGAGAACCCACAGCCTGTCTCTGAGGAAGAGGAAAAACCCACACGGGCTCCTTTAATCACAACAAAGAGTGACTAATCCAGCCGCAGCGCAGGCTCCCTGTGGCGTCTTAAAATATTATCATTTGAACCTGCTCGTTCTCTCCTCCTGTATAATATTTAAAGACGCCACACTTTATACATATTTATATGGCTCCCATCAGGGAGCCTAATTCTGAAGGGCAAATTGGAGGGCCTTCAGAGGGGGCTTACCCTGAGGCCCTAAGACATGCGCAGAAGACAGCAAGAGGACCATTCCATCCCTTCCTGGAGGCCCAGTACTGTGGCCAGACTGGGAGCTGAGGGCTGGCTAGAGGCATCTGTAATCCTTCACCGCCAGCCTCGGGATTGCCAGCCTCGGGATTACATGTGTCATCTTTCATTCTAGGGTTGACCTGGCTGAAGTTTCAGGCTCTGAATTAGCTCCCTTTCCACTGTAGTCAGCATGTTTCAGACTCTTAAGATGTTGCAAACGTCAGAGCCATGCGATAGCTACCAAGAAGAGCGGCATATAGACTAGAACCAGGGTAAGAGAGAGATATATGTTGTGGGCGCCGAAGTTGAAGAGAGAGCACTAACTATCTTAACCCTCTGTTACTGAAGCCCCAGACACCAGATGTGAAACTTTCAGGATGGAGCTAGTCTTGCTAGATTTTGGTCTTACTTTGGTCCAGTGTTTCCTCACGGTGTCCCCATTCCTCCGTTCTGTAATGGTAATGCAATTATGTGGCATTGTGTGTGGAAGAGCGCAATTCGGGTTTTATTGTTTTTTAAAGATTGCCTTGGGTCTCAGAGGAGACTTTGGGCTTTGGACTTTCCAATAGTTGTTAAGACTGAGAGAGACTAAGGGGACTTTCGCATTCTGCATCATCAAAAGGCCACGGTGGATTTGAATGAGGAATGGCCCCAGTAGGCTCATGTATTTGCATACTTGATCTTAGTTGATGGCTCTGTTTGGAGAGATTGTGGAACTTTGAGGGTTCCTCGCAGGAGGAAGTGGCTTTTGAGAGCTTGGAGCCTCACTCATTTCCAGTTGATCCTGCTTTCTGCAAGGGTTTGAGGAGGCGATCTCTGAGCTTCTTGTTCTGGTCCCCCGCCACTCCCACCCTGTCATTATGGACTCTCCGTTCGGAACTGTACGCTAAAATAAACTCTTCCTTCAGTAATGGATGTGATGATACACACCTTCCAGCACTCTGCCGATGCGGGCAAGAGAATCAGAAGTTCAGGGTTATCCTCTACTACATAGCTAGCTTGAGGTCACGTAACCCGTGTCGGCCTACGCGATGCTAGTTGAGCACATCCTATGCACTAAGCCCTGGAGTGGTGGCTGAGGATGTGAAATGGGAAGAACACATCTTCATGTAGCCTCGACTGTCAGTCCCGTAGCAACCAGGAGTCTGATAAATGGGAGCTCACAAGAAGGCTGACAAACCAGGCGAGGCTCCCTGGGATGGGGAATACAGAACATACATAGGTTCCTGGGCACTGACGGGGGGTGGGTAGACATTCCAGATATGAGCACACACAGATGTGGGGTGTGCCTCTGAGGTGAGACAGTGCCTGGCACTGCCTCGAGGGCCCGTCCTGAATTCTGTGGGACTTGACCCAGGGAGCTTTTGAAGCAAATGGGTCACAGCTGAGTGTGTTTTACCTGCTTGTTATTTCCCTTCCCCAAGAGTCAGTTCCTCAAAACCCCCAAGAACTTCCCTCAGAGACCATTTTCTCTGGAGCAGGATTCCAACAAGGATATCCCCTGCCACATTACGAAGCATTGTTCCGTCATTACTCAAATTTGATAATTCACTGCTTGAGCTTGAGATATTTGGGCAAACATTTATAGGATGAAACTTATAGATTAGTTTCCAATCTGGGACTTGAACTTCTGAAGTTAACTGAAATGTTTTGTAGTTTATGGAATGCTCCCACCAGCAAGGGTTTATTCCTATTTTCTGGCCACAACCCCTTATAATCAACTGTCACAATCATGAGCAGACCCCAGGCACATGTGCCTTGTGTTGGTGGGATGATGCTCCTTACAGTACTGAGATCTGGATGACGTTCCCAAATGTAGTAAGAAACGTGTTATGCCATGGGGAAAGTATTAACTCTGGGCCTGGGCTGAGCCAAAGCTGATTGATATTAAAAAGAGAGGTGTTTATGGCAAAACCTAATTTTAAGTCAGAGCTGTTCCTCACTCCTTAGAAGCTTTGCTACATTTTAGTGACTTTTCTGAAGACCAAATGAAATAATGAATGCGTGTTTGAAGATGTTCTGCCTGTAGCTGGTGCTCGTCCCTGTCAATAGGGCGTTCTGCTGAGGAGTTCACTCTTTATGCCCCTAGAGGTAAATAAAAAAACTGACCCATGAGTTTAGTGTTTTTGTTCCTTACTGTTGATTGTTTTGACTATGTTTAATGCCAGCATTGTTCCTTAATATATTATGTTTATGTCTTGGTCCCGTGTTACTTACTTACTTACTTTTCCTGTTTGTGATGACAAACTATCAGACACACGAAATGTGAAGGAAGAAAGGTTTCTTTTGGGAATAAGGTGATTACTCAAGCACAGCAGGGATGGCTTGGAGGCATGTGGTGGCTCTGTGGAAACATGTGGTGGCTCTGTGGAGGCGTGAGGTGGCTCCGGGGCAGCAGGGACACCTACCTGGGACTGCTCAGCTTCTACAGGTCTGCAGAATAGGGCACAAGAAGGAGTAAGCACTGGGTTGTAAATCTCAGGGTTGACCTGACCTAGAGATCCACTTCCTCCAGTTTGGCTCTACCTCCGGAATATTCCACAAGTTGCAACCCTAGCCGGGGACCTGGTATTCAAACATATAGACCTGTGGGGGGCATTTTGTATCCAGATCATATCGGACCTTAATGAAGTTAAAGGATGTGAATTTCTAACAAGGTTTGTAAAGCACAGCACATTCCCCGCGTGTAACCGAAATAACAAACAAAGTATCTGGGCTGACTAAATGCTAGAGGGCTCTCTTTAAGGATGTTAATGTGCTGAACAGCACATGATAAGTGATGAATGACTGACAGTCCTTTACCCTGCATCTCGAGTGAGTAAGGAGTCCTGGAGATAATGGAGGCCAGCATGCTAGTTCATTATGTCAGCAAACTTGTGACCTTCACTGACCTCCAGGCTCAGGGCCTAAAAGCAGAGTCTTTTGACCTGGTTATTTGGTTTGGTAATAAAGTCCCAACAACTTTCTGAGGAGTCAGAAGAAACACGAGAGAAGAGACCATTCTTAGGTAGCATCTCCAATGAGTTGGGGGCAGACGAGGTTAGCTCTAGGTTCCTTTTGAAATAATGAACCACTCCGTCTTGGGAGGAGAAACGAGCCAGCAACCCCAGGGCCCTTCCAGTGAGACAGACAGCTGCCAGATAGACTGCCTGTTCCCAACAAGCAATTATGATGAGTGTGCAAGGTGATTTGAGCAAGTCCAGGCCCTCTCACTGGACGAGCACGTGTTTCTGCATGGAAAACAAAGTTGGTCCACCTCCAACGGCATTGTTTCATTCCAAAGAGTAAGCTTTATTCCTCCCCAAACTTGGTGTTCTTTTGATTTTCTTGATAAAAAATGATGTAAAGTCACTGAAGCCTACTAAGGGGAATGAGTCCAACCAGAACGAAAGGCATCTTGCCACTATTTTTTCTAAGCACGCCAGCAAGTCAGCCTTCTAGACAAGACAAAATTCGTCTCCCAGGTAAAAGCAATCTATTTCAACTACCCATCGTGTTAGACGTAGCAGGTGAGGACTAGAGATGCCAAGCCCAGTACGCTGGGTCACCACTTACATTCCTCTTTCTTGTTCCAGCTACAGTAGTGAGAAACACAGAGTGAATTCAGCTCTGGGATGACAGGGGCTTTCTCTTACAAGTGGAGTGAGTCAAAATTCACCCTTCACTGCCCAGTGAAGAGGGAGCATAACCTGAAGACCACATGGATGAGAGAAGCCACAGCATTCCATCCACCCGTCACCCAATACTCTGCTGGATACGAAGAGACGCTGGGGGAAAATGGAGAACTATGAGGTTGAGAGTTAGTGAAGGAAACAATCGCCTATCGATACATGTGGCTCCGTGCTGTTATTCTAAAGATCTAGAGGACTTTCATTCAGTATCTTCTTTGCCCATTGTGTACGTGTGTGTGTGTGTGTGTGTGTGTGTGTGTGTCTGTGGTGTGTGTGTGTGTGTGTGAAGGCTATGCGGATGCCTTCCTCTATCCCTGTTATTATTATTGTTATTGGTAGTAGTAGTAGTAGTAGTAGTGGTAGTAGTAGTAGTAGTGAATTATGTGTATGTGTGTCTGTGTGTTGCCGTGTACACTTGCTGGAGCCCACCAAGTCCAGAAGAAGGTGTTGTATCCCCTGTGGCTGGACTTACAAGCAGTTATAAGGCACAAGACTAAGGGACTGGGAACTAGATCCTTCCCAAGAGCAGCGCCCACTTGTAACCACACAACTATGTTTTTAGCATCTCTCCATTTTATTATTTATTAATTTATTACTGGAACTGGAGCTTGGCATTTCTACTGGACTGGCTGGCCAATAAGAGCCTGGAATCTGCTTGTCCCCTTCCCTTCCTGTCCTCTGTGCTGGGGTTTCCAGTTACAGCAGGTGTGTGATGTCACATCTGTTAGCTCGCCCTTTTGATTCTATGCCTACATGTCTCCGGAATGGTGGAAAAGAGAAAGAGCAGCAAGGAGAGTAAAAGCCAGGCCCCCGTGTTCTGGAAAGACATCGATTAGACTGGCTAACGCGGCAGAAGAGACTGCAGGGGCCGAGAGTCTTCTATGGCTCGGTGAACCTGACGCGTCTCTGCTTTGATTAGCGTCTCTCTGTGTTATCTGAAAAGTCTATCACAAAAGCAGAACGCCGCAGCGCTTCAAGGAGCATTGATGAGTCTGTGATCAGAGTGTGTGATTTATCATCTTTCATAGTAATTGATAGATCAAATAGCCAAAAGGCCCCAGTGACGTTATAAAGACTTTGATAAATATGACTTAAAAGTCTGATATGAGACTCTTGTATGGAACACTGCACTTAACCATCAGAGAACATATGCTGTTTTCAAAATTGCACACCAAATTCACAAGTGCTCGTAGCAATTCGAGGCATAAAGCAAACCTCAAATTAAGTTTCACAGAATCAGTAGCGTAAGATCACAGAACAACTAAGTTAGAAACCAGTTGGAAACACAAACTAAGGTGTGGGGAGATCGCTCAGTAGGTAAAACGCCTGCTGCTCGAATTCGAGGACCTAAATTCAAACCCCTGGAACCCAGGATAAGTTGGATATGGTCACGTGACTGTGATCATGAGACACCTGCGATGAGGTGGGAGGTGAAGGATCCCAGGAAGCTTGCACGTGAGCTTGCCTCGCGTGTTATTGGTGACAATAAAAGACTCTGACTCCAACAGGATGGAAGGCCAGGATCGATACCAGAGACACGCCTCCACGTGTGTACTGCCATGAGCCTGTGCCCACACTCTCATACGGAAGCATACACACACATCATGCACACACAAAGATTACTCTATAGATGTATAACTAAACCCTCATATTAAGAAAATTTAGAAACATCAACTTCCAAATGTGTAGAGATAGAAAGTGGTTCAGTGTTGGTGGGGGCTTGGAGGAAGAGCGTTTCTTTGAGCTGATGCACATGTACAGACTATATGTATATGTATGTATATGTGATTGTGCATGTGTGTATGTGTATATGTATATGTGTATGCTGTATATGTATATGATGTATATGTGTATGATGTATATGTATATGATGTATATGTGTATGATGTGTATGTATATGATGTATATGTATATGAGGTGTATGTATATGATGTATATGTGTATGATGTATATGTATGATATATATGTATACGTGTGTGTATGTATGTATATATGATGTATATGTATATGATGTATACGTGTATGATGTATATGCATATGATGTAAATGTATATGTATATGATAATATGTATATGTGTATGATATATATGTATATGATGTATATGTATATGATATATGTATACTTGTGTGTATGTGTATGTATATACATGTATAGATGGCCGTATATCACTAGGAAGGTGTGACACCACTGGACTATACACCACTGGACTATATTAATATGGTTTGACTTATATTAATTGCATTTCTACTGAAGTCTCTGTGCTTCAGTCCTAATGTGTGGATGCCTGTGGAACTTACCTCAGACATGCTGTTCTGTTCTACGTTTACATCCACATTTCCGTATTGTGTTTCATAAAGAAGTTTGTTTTAAAAAAGACAGATACGTTGGTCCACACCTGTAATCCCAGCACTTAGGAGGGGAGAGCAGGAAGATCAGGAGTTCAAGACCAGTCTTGTCTACATGGCAAGTTCGAGGTTAACCTGAAAGCCTTGTTTCAAAACGTCAAGAAAAGGAGAAAACAAAAGTTCAAAAGGATGGAACAGTGTGAAATCCCTTACACCAGTGAACATGTGACAGCACACTCACTAAGATGCATTGAAAATGTAACATAAAACCCCACCCAAAAGTCAGAAAACTGAGTAATAAACAATAAAAGGGACGAGATAAGCCCCGGACCAGAAGAGTGGTGTTTGTGTATTTCTCAGGACATAGCTCAGGTTAGAAGCAGTCTGATAAACAGGGAGGATTGTGGGTGGTGAACAAGGAAGCTATTTCAGAGCTGCAGCCTACTGTGCCTTTAGTCCTTCATGCACCGGATGAAAACAAAGGCAAGATTCTTGACTTGATCATATTTATAATATTTTATGGTTATAGGGCAACCAACATACCTGTATTCACTTCTAGATGCAAACTCAGACTCAAGCGAGCAACTTGGATGTCTGGTCTGACACAAAGCCAGGCTGTGAGTTGAAATAGTAAGTCTGGGCTCCACTGTCCCTTTCCTGCGGGGCCCTGGCAGGCTGCACGTGTGCTGACTCTGAGGAAAGGACTATCAGCCTTCCTTTTCCTCTCCCATCCTTTTTATTACCCCTCTCCTGTACTAGTCAGAGTTCAGCGGGAAACAGAAAACACTCCAGTTATCTCAGAAAGAATCGATTATAAAGAACTGTTAACTACATGTAAAACTCTGAGCTAATATCAGTGATGACTGCAGGAAGCAGATACCACCCCAGGGCTAAGGACATGCAAGAAAAAGAGGTTAGGAATTCTTCATACCTGAAGTTTTCCTGCACATCTAACAGTCCATAAGTCACATGCACCCCAGGAGAGCTAGGAGTGTAGCCTGACCCCAAATCAGAGACTTGAAACGTGTGTGTGTGTGTGTGTGTGTGTGTGTGTGTGTGAGAGAGAGAGAGAGAGAGAGAGAGAGAGAGAGAGAGAGAGAGAGAGAGAGAGGCGTTTTCTTGAAACTTGATTGCCTGGTTCTCTAGCATGAACTTTGTAGATGACAACCGTCCTGGGCCGACCTACTTGAACTCTGACCCCTGGGAAGAGGGTGAGACTTGATTAGTGCTGGGACCTCTGCGATCAGAGGGAGAGCCCCAGGCGACCAGCACTCGGTTTCAATTCCAGTAGTCTCTGGTGACAGAGGTGCTGAGAGAAGAAACTATAGTCACTATAGCAGGGACCACACTCCTTCCACAAAGTTGCCGGGTTGGGAAGACACAAGAGTGAGCAGATAGAAGCCCGCAGCTGCCAATGCCGGGGATCATGTTCTCCCTTCCCCTCCAGCATTCCCGCGTGCCTCTGGCAACCCAGCATGTAGCTCCCAGCAGGCAACAGCTGGCAAAGGAGAACAGAGAATAAAAGGTGCACGGTTGCCGAAAGACGATCCCTAGACACCGGCACATTCCCCTTCCCCTTCCGCCGCCGTTTACTCAACTGGTGCAGGTATCAGAGTGGCTATCACCGGACCAGCCCAGGATTTGAAACCGATCCTTTCTCAGACCGCTTTCATCTGGACTTCGGAGAACCTGTTTTTCCTCCCCCAAAGGGCTGGATTCTTTTGATCTGAATGAAGGGACTGCGGTCTGGAAGTCGTCTGCCTTAGGGCTGAGCAAAGTCTCCAGCGTCCCCTGAAATGAATGCTCTCCACTTCTTCCCCTGGCCCCACTGTATTAATCCGACGTGGCCAACCGATCGCTGGCTCTTTTGAGCACACCTGGCTCTGCATCAGCCAAGAAAACACATTCGGGAACTGACTCAAGCTTGGCAGCAGCCTTGGACATCACCAAACCTGCTAGACAGTTCTCTTGGCTTTTGTGCTTTAGAAAGAGCCAAATTCAATGTCCCAGGATGTGCCAAGCTGCAGAGGGCGACCTCTAGAGGAAGCCATAGAATTCCTTATCAGTTGGCTCAGCTCCTACAGGGAATGTTTCTTGAAGAAATTCTCCTTGAGAAGTCCCCACCGAACTGTCTCGAGCTATTTATGCGCTCGACGAAGTGACGGGGTGTTGGCATCAAGGAATAGATTTCTCCATCTTTTCTTTGAAAGACGGCTAGCTTGGTCCAGCAGCTCACTTTGGGAAAGTCTACCATTTCAATTTTGGTGCTTTCCTGAAAAATCTATTTAACACGGTTTTTTGCTCATTCTAATTTCTCTGTCTAACTTATCATAAAGTTAGTGTAACGTTGATTCTAAAATCAAATAAACAATGCAAAGCAGGAAAATTATAGTGCAGTCTCATTCATAAGCAGAGTTTAAAAAAAACCGAAAAAACAAAACTGAAGCGAATTGTTGGTTGTCCACCAGAACTGGATGCTAAGACGTTGCCGGAGAAATCACCACAGGCTTCGGTTGCAGGGTGCAGGGAAATCAGGCTTGAACTGGGCTAGAAGCTTCGCCCTGGTTGGTTAGTTTTCATCTAAGTCCTCCACAGGCTGTTGGGGGAGAACAATTAATCAACAGTGAATCTGTCCACCTTTATCCATGCTCCCAGCCTCTTTTCCACAACCATGGAAGAGAGAGTGTCTCCTAGCAAAATTAATAAATAACTATCATCATGTACATACACTCCAGAAAGGACATGCTCCACACGGTTATATATAAAATCGTTACAGATCTGTTTGTCTGCATTCAAGGGAGGAAGTCCTAACCAGATGGCCCCCTGGGTAACAAAAGGAAACCTCTGGTCCAGATGCCAAACATAGGGAAATCAGTGAGACAAGTGAGAGTAAGACAGACCTAACATCCTAAGGAGACCCGTGGGGAGCACTTCAGGTTCTGTGTTCTGTGGTTTTCTCTGTGGAGAGGGAATTTATTCATCAAATCGAACAAAAGTAGTAGGCACCCAGGTGTTCGCCTGATGGCTGCATTCACCCACCCTCGCCCCCCACGGGTTGGGGAGGAAAGACAAGGAGGAAGGAAGCCAAGTTTGACAGACAGAGTGCCCATCTGTCTGTGCCAGTAGTCCCGTCCTGCAGGACAGTCAATGAGGGTGCAGAGGGTACCTGGAAGGGAATGGGGGACAAGAGACGTGAAGAAGGATGCCAAGACAAGAGTCTGATCAAGGCGACAATTTTATTTTTTCCCAAGGCTGAATTTATACATAACAGGGGTAACAGAGAGAGGGGGGACGTGGGAAATATTTACACAGGCCAAGGACACAGTACTCATGTGGTCAGCTGATATCAACGGGATGTTGGTTTCTCCGAAAGGTTACAGATATCATTGGGCATCCTGACGTCAGATGTATTTCTCAGCAAGGTCCTAACTTTATCATATCATTATTCATCCTGACCACCAGATTTGTATTAGTCTCCTGCAGCTGGCTGGGGATTTTCCTGAACCGAGTCATACTTAACTGTAACTATACTATTAACATCAATAATGGAGGGTTCTAAGGGCATCACTCCCAACACCAATCTTCGGCTTAGCCACTGAAGGCCTTCTCATTCCATGTCTCCCACGTGGGAAAAGATGGTTTCCCTCAGGATACAGGCATTCACCAGTGAAGTTCACATGCTTCTGCACAGCACAGCTGGACCTCACACTCTCTACCCCGATTTATATCTGCTGACCATCTCCCCTGGCCCTGATCCCACAGGATGGAAGACAAAGAGCTTTGCTTTTACGCCGCTTCTGTTCAAAGTATGCTTTTCCATAATCCTTAAATAGTCTTCGAGGGCCGTAAAAACTATTTAGAGCTTGACATTGCTTCTTTTTAAAATAAATACTCAATTTAGTAATTAAGTTACAGGTTAAGAGACCTAACGTTTTCCAGAGTTTTTATCATTTTTTTTTTTCTTGTAAATTGTAAAGAGCCTGTGTGGTCGTTTAGATGAGACGTTTGTTCCTTAAGCTCAGACGAATGTCTGACACTTGGCTGTTAGTTAGTTGGTGGTGCTGTTTGGGCAGGCTTAGGGAGTGTGGCCTTGTGAGGAAGTGTGTCACTGGGTCAGGTTTTGGAAACATACAGCCTCGACCTGCTTCTGGCTCCCTCTGTGCTTCTGTTTGGAAATGTGAGCTCTCGGCTTTCTCCTCTTTCTGTCTTGCCTGCTTCCTGCTGCCCTGTTTCCCCGGCATACTGACTCTCATCTCTCTGCAACCTTAAACCCATACTAGCTCTTTCTCCTACAAATTACCATAGCAATAGCACTTTATTGCAGCAACAGAAAGGGAACAAATACATCCCTCGTGTGGTTTTAAAACTATGCCAAGGGCCGTTGGGGAGCATGTCTTTCTTACCTGCTTTTATTCTGAGCTAGGATGACAGACACCTTCACATATTTTAAATTGCATTCATGAATCAATGTGTTTCCTTTCTAAAAATCACTTTAATGTCTTTGATTAAACTAATATAACCTTCTTAATATAGCCTCCTGGAGTAGTCAAATCACAGAAGATCAATAAATCAAACTCAAAAATATGGCTAAGCTTACGTTTAAATGGATTTCACTAGCTGTAAATAAGCAGTAGAATTATCATTTGTAAGTGTAGCCAACTATACACACAAGCTAGAATTTTAAATTCATTTCTCACGCTATTGGCTGAAATTATCTTAAATATTCCAGGCAGGTAAGATACCAAACACAGATCTCTTTACACAAAGTCCTAATATGTAACAGGCTGGGTTCCTTGTTGTGTTTGCAGATGGCGTACTCCTCATAAGTTGTGTGGGAGCATTTGATCCCAACTAGACTTGCTGTTTGGGGAGATTGCTCAACCTTTAGGAGGAAGAGCCCTACCAGAATCTGAAATCAAGGGCTCTTGAGAGCCTGCCTCCTCTGGGTTTATGCGGAGGGGGGACCATGTAGGATGCTAGCACCACCTTCTGCCTTAGCTTGTTACCACATCACTGGCATCTCTGTGCCATGTCCATGCCACCTTCTCTCAGTGTGTTTTCTGTATCTCACAAGGTCATTTATCCCTGGATTTTTGAGGCTTATTTGGTGTCTTAGTCAGGGTTTCTATTCCTGCACAAAACAAAACAATGCAAGTTGGGGAGGAAAGGGTTTATTCAGCTTATACTTCCACACTGCTGTTCATCACCAGAGGAAGTCAGGACAGGAACTCACACAGGGCAGGAACTTGGAGGCAGGAGCTGATGCAGAGGCCATGAGAGGATGTTGCTTACTGGCTTGCTCCCCTGGCTTGTTTTCTTATAGAACCCAGGACTACCAGTCCAGGAATGGTACCACCCATCATGAACTGAGCCCTTCCCCTTGATCACTGAGAAAATGCCTTACAGCTGGATCTCATGGAGGCATTTCCTCAAGGGAGGCTCCTTTCTCTGTGATAACTCCAGCTTGTGTCAAGTTGATACACAAAGCCAGACAGTACATTTAGGTTTCCAGGATATTTTAAAATCAATAACATCATTATATCATAAAGACCTCCCAACCCTAAATATCGTAAGATCCAGTTTTCAGGGTCTTAGACACTGACTTATCTTCTTGGGGGCCATCGTTCAAAGCACCATATCTCCACAGAGAAGGTACCATTCCAGTGAGTCAAGGTAGAGCCCAGACCTGGTACGGGGACACTGACTGCTTTCCTGAGAACTGCATTTGTGAGGCACACTTGGTTCTATTAGAAGCAGCAATGTCACTGACGCTCAGGTGTAGCTGCATTGCAGCCTATGGCCCCCCAGGTTCAAGTTCTGCTTTATAGAGAGATGGCATCATTAGATCGGATCACCGGCTTCTCTTCAGCTAGCCATTTTCAGGCTCAAAGCAGAAAGTGCAATGACTGGATCCTAAAGAGCTGCCCTGGGTGTAAGGAGGAAAGGGTAGACGTAGGAGGCTAATCAGAGGGCATGGAGGAATCCAGGCAAAGTCTGAGAGAAGCTCAGAGCAGGAAGTGGGATGTGGTGAAAGTTGGTCAGGTGCTTTGTCTACAACAAAAATAAGTAAATTGATTTGTTGGTATTTCAGAGGTAAGGTGCAAGAAGAAGGAACGTTAAGGCAGATACCACAGTGAGTGTTGTGGAGGTTTGTAGGGGATAAGCAGGACAGGTTTGGGGGTGAGAGGGAATATTTTCTAGACATTAGACTGGAATTCCCTATGGGCTGAAGTTTCAGAAGGAAAGGATTTGGCTCTGTCTATGCAGTTAGAGTTTCCAATATGTAGAAGATGCTTGCAGTCATGCGACTGGTTGAGATGGCCACCAGAGTGTGAACAAGCAGAGTAGGGTGGGCTGGTGGAAAAACCGATGTCAAGGAGAGAGGAAAGCCAGTAGAGGAGATGTGGAAGAGACAGCCAAGAGAACACGGTGCCCTGGTAGCCCTGGGAGCCAAGGAGCACCGGGGCTGTACCCAGCACTGTGGAAAGCCATTTTGAAGTGTCCGAGTACTTTTTAACAGCACTGGGAACAGCTGTCATTGTCCTGGCGATTCCAGCAATCCAACCCCTCTGTGGCTATTGCCTTTGCATGTTCTGCCCACACATTTATAGCAGTATCAGATAAATTTAATAAGCTAAAAAAACCAATAAATTAAAAAGATCAAAAGGTATGCCTCGGGATAGTAATAATTTTTGAAGTATATTGTGGCTTATTTACATAATCTGCATATCACCACATCAAATACGCTTGCAGCCATTGATTCTTAGCTACTTCAGTGACAGTAATGAATTTAATATCAGACCCTGCAGCCTATGCAAAGGTAATTCTCATGCATGCCACTTTTTCGATAGTCGTGAATAGGAAAAGAAAATTGCCCTGTGGTTTAGACAGGATGGAGAAGAGGTATGCAGGACCCCGACTCCTGTGAATACCTACTGGTGCAGTAAGCGGCTCTTTCCTGAGTCTGAGCTTGGTCCTCTTTTCTTCAGTGACTTTTTGGGGACCAGCAAAGTGTCTGTCCTGAGGCAAACATTCTAGAAGTTTTGCCCGATGGATAACTGAGCAGTGAATGCTGTATCCGTGAGGGACTTCAGCTACTTACTCTGATAAAACCGCTCAGACAAACACAGAATTACACTTAAACGTCCTGCTTATACATCTAATTGGTTGTATACATTAAAAAGATTATTTATTTTATTTTTATTTCTCTCTCTCTCTCTCTCTCTCTCTCTCTCTCTCTGTGTGTGTGTGTGTGTGTGTGTGTATGTTTTCACATATGTGTGGGTCCCCTCAGAGGACAGAAGAGGGATCCAAGTTTTCAGAGTTGGAGTTGCAGGCAGTTTGAGGCACCCAATGTGGGTACTGGAAACTGATGTGGAACATATGCAAGGACTCAACCTCTGAGCCATATCTCCATTAAACTTTTTGACAATTTATTTATTTACATTTTATGTATATGGGAGTTTTGTTTTTTTTTTCTTTTCTTTTTTTCGGAGCTGGGGACCGAACCCAGGGCCTTGCTAGGACCTTGCTCTTGCTAGGCAAGCGCCCTATCACTGAGCTAAATCCCCAACGTATATGGGTGTTTTGCCTGCATGTGTATCTGTACACTATGTGTGTGCAGTGCCTGAGGAGACCAGAAAAGGGTGTTTGATCCCCTGAGACTGGAACCACCCATGATTAACCACCATGTGGATGCTGGGAATTGAACCCTGGTCCTTAGGAAGAATAGTCAGTGCTCTTAACTGATGAGCCATCTCTCTGAGCCCTCTAGGTTTAAATTTTTAAATAAAATCACCTGTACTCTTTTTGTGTACCATGAAAAGTCAAAACTGGTTAATTTTCACCAACAAGATGTTTTTCACTTTCTTTAGACCACAAATCGGGGAAAAAACACATGGTATTGGTACAGAGACAGATAGGTTGACCATCGGAACAGAATTGTACACCCAGAAATAAGTCCATCACACATATGGACACTTGATCTTCAACAACAAAGCCAAAAACCATACAATGGAGAAAAGAAAGCATCTTCAGTAAATGGTGCTGGTCTAACTGGCAGCCTGTATGTAGAAAAATGAAAATAGATCCATATTTATCACCTTGCACAAAGCTAAAGTCCAAGTGAATCAAGGACCTTAACATAAAACCAGATGCACTGGATCGAATAGAAAAGAAGGTGGGAAGAGCCTCGAATGCATTGGCTTGGGGCTGGGGAGCCTTTACCAAACAGAACTTCAGTGGCTCAGGCTCTAAGATCAAGAATTGATAAATGGAACCTCACAAAACAGAAAAGCTTCTGTAAGGCAAAGCACATAGCCAATAGGACAAATTGGCAATCTACAAATTGGGAAAAAATTTTTCACTAACCTCACATCTGATAGAGGGTTAATATCCAAGGTATATAAAGAACCCAAGAAACTAACCTCAAAAAACCAAACAGCCCACTCAAAAAAGGGGGTATAGAACTAAAAAAGAGAATTCACAAAAGAGGAATGGCCAAGAAGCATTTAAAGAAATGTTAAAAGTTCTTAGTCATCAGAGAAATGCAAATCAAAATGATCCTGAGATTCTACCTTCCACCAGTCAGAATGATTAAGATAAAAAACTCAGGTGGCAACAGATGCTGGCGAGGATGTGGAGAAAGAGGAACGCTCCTCCATTGTTGGTGGGATTGCAGACTGGTACAACCATTCTGGAAATCAGTCTGGAGGTTCCTCAGAAAATTGGACATTGTACTACCTGAGGACCCAGTTATACCTCTCCTGGGCATATACCCAAAAGATGCTCCAACATACAACAAGGACACGTGCTCCACTGTGTTCATAGCAGCCTTATTTATAATATCCTGAAGCTGTAAAGAACCCAGATGCCCTTCAACAGAGGAATGGATACAGAAAATGTGGTTCATTTACACAGTGGAGTACTGCTCAGCTATTAATCATGTGTTTTGCAGGCAAATCGATGGAACTAGAAAATATCATCCTGAGTGTGGTAACTCAGACCCAAAAGAACATGCATGGTATGTAGTCACTAATAAGTGGACATTAGCCAAAAAAGTACAGAATACACAGTGTACAATCTACAGAACCTAGGAAGGTTAACAAGCTGCAGGGTCCAAGTACTTCAATCCCACTTGGGAGGAAGAAGCAAACAATTATGGTGGGGCAGGGACCTGGGTAGGAGAGGGGAGGAGTAGAGGTGGGGGAAACAGGGAACATGATCAGGTATGGGGCCGGGACACAGGAGTGAAGCTCTAAGGGCTAGCAGAATGAATGGAAATATGCTATCTCCAGATGTGGTAGGTGGGGGGACCCTCTAGAATGTACCAGAGAGAGACTCTCAGGACTCTAAGGGAGGGACCTTAGATGAAATGCCCTACAGTGGGGAGAGGGAACGTGTAGTGCCCACCTCCAGTAGAAAGACAGGGCATCAAGTAAGGGATGGGGTTACCATCCCACAGTCAAAACCTCTGACCCAGAATTGTTCCTGTCTGAAAGAACTGCAGGGACAAAAGTGGAGAAGAGACTGAGGGAAAGGAAGTCCAGTGACAGAGCCAAAATTGGGATCCAGCTCAAGGGGAGGCTCCAAGGCCTGACACTATTGCTGGTGCTATGGTGTGTTTACAAACAGGACCCTAGCCTGGCTGTCCCCTGAGAGGCCCAACAATAGCTGACTTAGATAGACACAGATACAACCAACCAATGGACTGAAGTGGGGGGAGGGCTGTGACTGAATTAGGGAAAGGCTGGAAGAAGCTAAGGAGGAGGGCGACCCCATAGGAAGACCAGTAGTCTCAACTAACCTGGACTCGTGAGATCTCTCTGACACTGAGCCGCCAACCAGGCAGCATGCACAGTGGTCCAAGGCCCCCGACACACACAGCAGAGGACGGCCGGGTCTGGCCTCAGTGAGAGAAGATGTACCTAACCCTCAAGAGACTTGAGGCCCAGGGAGTGGGGAGGCCTGGTGGGGTAGGATGGAGTGGGGTGTGGGTGGGGACATCCTCTTGGAAACAGGGGGAGAGGAATGGGATGAGCAACTGTCGAGGGCAGAACGGTACGGGGTAACGACTAGACTGTGAAAAAAGATGAAGTTATTTAAGGAAGAAAGGAAGGAAAGGAGGGAGAGAGGGAGAAAGGGAGGAAGGGAGGAAGGAAGGAAGGAAGGAAGGAAGGAAGGAAGGAAGGAAGGAAGGAAGAGAGAATAGTTGAACATAGTCTCAGAGCAAGCCGGTGAGCAGTGTTCCTTTGTGGTTCCTGTTTCCAGTTCCCGCTCTCCTGGCATTCTTTCCCTGAGTGATGGACTGTAATTTGCAATATGAAATAAACCCCCAATCCCTCCCCCCTAAAAGCTTCACTTCTAGACTTCTCTCTCGGCTTCATCCTCCTGGTTCAAAGCGTGAGGTCTGCGCTTTCTGCCGCCATGCCTCGTGCTTGCTGCGGCGCTTCCCTGACAGACCGGACCTTTATCCCCTTGAACAATCAGCCCAAATAAACTCTTCCTTCTCCCAGTTGCCCTGGTCATGGTGCTCTATCACAGAGTCGGAGAGCAACTAATACAACAGGTAAAGGAGCCCCTGAGACATCACACGGATGTGTGTAAGAGGCTGGCCCACTGGCCGAGAAAGCGGAAAACAGAGCGACTCGACTCTGCAGGCCAACCAAGAGGATCGCGCATGCGTGTTACCGCGTCATCGGCATGCTCAGTGGGCCGACGTGGGCCCTTTTTTCTATGAGGAAGTGGGAAAAAGACTTACTTTGTCAGCCTGTTGCAGTTTTTCATACGACTCTCGGCTGTCTTTAGAAGTTTTTCTCCCCTATGCACTCACACAGACAGCTGTAAAATTGATTGGCTTGAAAGCCAAATATTATGAAAGACGGCGGCCTACTGTATCATTTAATGCTAGCTATTCATTACGGGCAGTGCTGGGTTGAGATATCGATCCCGGGATTAAAGCTGGAGAAATATAGATCTGGAGATTCTGTGGACACAGAAAGCTCTCCAGCCATAGTGACGGATGATAATGAGCTTACGCTTAGAGGCCATCTTTTCCCTCTGTAGAGCCGAGCAGCCATTTTCCCAAAGTAATGAATTGTACAAACAATGAAGGGAACGTCCACTTAGCAGTTTTGCAATGCAGCTTCCTTGGGCCGAAGTACACCGTCAACTGCCGAGGGTCTGGATATTGAGAATGCCCGCGCTCTCCTGGTTTGTTTGATGTTTGGATCCTTGTTAATTGTTTCATCTGCTTTAGCCCATGCAAGCTTTCTCCTTACCAATTCCTTGCACTCATTATTCTCTCCCTCTCTCCCTCTCGCTCTCACTCTTGTTCACTCCCTCTTTCGCTCTCTTGCTCTCTCCCTCTCGTTCTTCTGCTCTACCCTCCCTTCCTCCCTTCCTCCCTTCCTCCCCCCCCGTGTATGTGTGTGTGTGTGTGTCTGTCTGTCTGTGTCTATGTGCCTTCATATAGACACATGTATGTATGTACTGAATGAAGATTAGAAGACAATTTTGAGTTGTCCTTCCATATTTTGTATAAGAGAAGGGCTCTGGTTAGCCTGAAACTTTGCTAAGTAGTTTGGCTACGTGATCTATGCGAGCTTTGCCCATTTCTAATTTCCACCCCAGCCATTGCTTGGATCACTACCACTTTCCACCACGATGGGTTTATTACGTGGCCTAAGGGGATTGAATTCCAGTCCTCATGCTTGCAAGGCAACACTTTACTGACTGAACCATTTCCCCATTTCCCTAGCACCTACCGTATCTGCTATTGCTTCTGTGGTTTTATTCTTCCAACATCTGAGAAGCCCTTTTCTATCTCTAGAATAAAACAAACAAACAAACAAAAGCACACAGTTCAACTTGCACATCTCCCACAGAATCTTGAGCAAAACATTAGGATGACATGCTTCTGGGTCCAAATTCTGACTTAAGTGCCTCTCAAGCTGCTAGCCTCTCGCAGTATCTTTCTGAGTCTCGACATATACACACTGAAGGTTGCTATCCTTACCTTCAAGGCCTTTTCAAGACCGAGCATGTAGAACACTGTGTGCAATTCTCCATGCACAGTGGGCAATGACTAAGTATTAGCTCCCTGCCCCCACGTGGCTTCTGCCCATGAGTTACAGTAGTCAAATTGTTTGCTGCACTTAGATATAGCCCAGTAAAACAATTCAACACTGTGTATGCCACAATGGCACTCTGGGATGGAGAGAATTTATTGTCTTCCTATATGACCACACCCTAAATATCTACCTTCAAGGTTCATAGTAGATAGGACTGGGATCTCTACCTAGTCCTTTACTCCCATGTCTTTCTCTGTTTGCTTATGAATGCAACAACATTCTCCGGAGCCTGTGCAATCTACCAGTGGCTACATCCCTAAAGAAAAATGGCTTCCCCCTGCCAGTAGCCATCAACTACCAATAGCCCCTTAGCTTCTAGTGGGCATACGAGTTCATTCTCCACCCACCCTTGAGGCTTTGACTGACCTAAGCTTGTCCTAGCCTTGTGCAGATAATTACAGCTGATGAGAGTTCATGGGTGCAATGGCTATGCCATGGTCAGAAACAGCATTTCCAGCTCTCCTCCTCATATTCTATCTCTTCTTTCCACGATATTCCTTGACCCTTATAGTGGTGGGAGATTGAAATAGGTGTTTCATTTTGGCTAAGTACTTAGTAGTCACCAGCTATCAATATTTTTGACCAGTTGAGTCTTTGTATTAATCACTTATAACTGTGAAAATAAGCTTCTCTGACCAGGAAATGGCACTATTAGGACGTGTGGCCTTGTTGGGGTAGGTGTGTCACTGTGGGTGTGGGCTTAAGACCCTCACCCTAGCTGTCCAGAAGTCAGTCTTCTACTAGCAGACTTCGGATGAAGATGTGGAACTCTCAGCTCCTCCTGCACCATGCCTGTCTAGATGCTGCCATGCTCCCACCTTGAAGATAATGGATTGAACCTGTGAACCTGTAAGCCAGCCCCAATTATATGCTTTCTTTTATAAGACTTGTCTTGGTCGCAGTGTCTGTTCATAGTAGTAAAACTCTAACTAAGACAGTTATCCTTGTAACCTTCACACCATTGTTCATTGTTGCCCCAGTAGGCACATCTTGCCTGGAAGGTCAACATTGTATTGTACAGGGTTGTCTACATTGTTGTCTTTTCTCATTTAGTGGCCTACATTGTATCTTCTGTCTCTGTGAGAGCCAGCCACCAGGGACAAAGTTTGTGGCTGGTTCCAGATTGATTATTCTAAGTTCTACACCACATGTCTTTAACAATAGGGTCTCACTGTCTAGTTAGAGCAGTCAAGAGCAACAGGACATCTGGTATTGTTCTGAGGGCTCTAAGGCCTCTGTGATCAATAATTCAATAGGTAGATACTCTATGTCTTCATAGAGATTTTTATTTAATAAGCATGTCTGCTAGGAGCACCACATGGGTTACTTCCATTTGAACTCCTTCAAAAGTATCTTTAATTAGTGCTGAGTTTCCATAAGGTTTTCTCCATACATGTTTGGTTTCAGCTAAGAGTTTGTCTGTCTTGCTTATTTTCTTGAGGCACTAACTCTTCACTTCTTTGATTGTATGTGTGGTTGTCTGTTTCCAGTTTTACTAGTTTGAGCCCTGATGATTTCTTGTTTCTACTGATTTGGGGTTTCTTCGGGAGTTCTAGCTCTGTTGAGTCCTTCTTTCACACAGTCTACTCCCTTTCTTATTTTACTCTATTGGTTGTGTCTTTGAACGTGCCTTGAATCATGATTTTGGCACCGGTGTCTGGAATTTAATCTAACTTACCTCATTTGGTGCCTTTACTGAAGGGAGGTCATTAAAGTTATGGAAGATTGTAATTAAGAAGTAAGAAGAGAAGGGAATAAAGAAGAAAGAAAGAGAAAAATGAGTGAATAGAAGAGTTTGAGGTGAACAGAGTTTGAGGTGTAACTGACAGTGTAGCAACAGCATGTTTTATAGAAAATTGGATGGAAAACATACACAATATTCCTCAAACTCAATTGAACAACACACAAACAAAAGCAAGACCATCCTGCGACGTATATGCAAATCAGGACTTAAATAACGGAAATAAGAACTCTAAAAATGTAGAGAGTAGATTTCTGCCTTAGCTGCTCTGAGGTTGAAGAGTGATGTTCTCAGATCCTTCAGGCTCTGGTCGGTTCCAAGTAGTGCCAGGGTGGGGTAAGTGGGAGATGTTGGTCTCTGCAGCCTCAGTCTTCCTAGGTTTCTGGTGTGTGGAGGAGGGGAGATTATAAACCCTTTCAGGATGTTTCCCTCTGCACCTCATGCTCTGTGGCCTCACCTGGCTCTGTAGGTGGAATGGTGGTGAGAGGTAGGATGCACACTGGAGCTGGATTTCCAGCAGAGCTCTGAGTTTGGGCTGCCCTGCCTCCTTCCCCACCAAGGTCTCCCTTGGATCAACAAGTTCATAGCAGGCATCGTCTCTTGAAGGACAGGAGTGCACTGTGTTTTGTCTTTGCCGTTTTCAGAGTAACCACCATAAGGCTTGGGCCATGAATTTTTTATCCTTTGTCTCGACCGACCCCTAACTCATCAAGACTTGGCATATTCTCTGCTAAGAGTCCAAAATACTCAATGACCCATAATGACAGGAGGGAAAATGTGACCGCATCTCTTCTTCACTTTGTCTCTCCATTCCATGAGCACAAACCTCCCTTACTATGAGTGGGATGTCCCTGTGTGACCAGACCCTTTGTGAATCTTCCCATTCCTTACATCACTGTCATTGGTGTCCTCAGTTATCGGCCTTTCTTTCCAACATTGAATCCCTCGCTGACCTCACATGCCCTGCCAGCTGCTACTCTCTGTGGTCCCACTTGGAAAAAACAAAACAAAATGAGAATTGCCTCAAAAATAGCCTGTCCTGGCTGCTTCCAAACCTCTCCTCCCAGTTTCCTTTGAACCCGTTTCAAGCTGGCTCTCATCCCCACCACGCCACTGAAACTCCTGTGTCAACGTCCTCATACCTTCTAAGGCCAAATTAACAGTGAAACCTCAAGCCTTGACTTGGAGTGTCGGACATAGTTGTTCCGCTCCAAGGTCTCTGTGGATTTCTGGATCTTTTCCTTCAGCGCGGACTCTGCCTTCTGTCTCCTTGGTTGACTTCTCGTTTCTCTGTCTTCCAGACACAGAGAATCCCAAAGGGCCGATTTTCCAGCCTGTCATTATGGTCTATATTCACTCACCAACCGAGTGAATTCTCAGCTCAGGGCTTCAGAGTTCCTCATGCAGGAGTATCTCTGAGGCTGAAGTTGCCAATCTAGATTTGTTTACCTGGCTGTTTTGTGACTAATGTCACAACTAAAACTGAATTCTAATCACCCAACACGGGGTGCTTCTGGTGTCCTTTTCCTGCAAAAAGTAACTCTACTTTTATAGTAGCTCTGACCCAAGCCCTTTAAGTCATTAAGACAGAGTTCTTTGTACAATATTAGGACTGTCAGAAAAGTCTATAATATACATGTTTTATATGTTAGATTATTCATGCCTGTAATTTTAAATTGCTAGGTAACATTCCATCAATAATAAGTAACTATGCACGCCCAGTGCCCTGTCCTCTTCTACATACTTTAGCTACCCTTCCTTTGAGTTCTGTCAAACCCTATGAGACATAATTATCATCCTTCTTTAAAGATGGATGCATGAAAGCACAGAGTAATTTGTCAGCATTACCTGGCTAATACACGAAAGAGCCATGATCGTGGCCTTGACTGTGGTCCTTCACACTACACATTTGAATATTTACACAACTTAGAAGTTCCAAGTTGTGATAAATCATGCCTCACTAAGCACCTTTGCAGACAAAGCCCTTTGCAGACAAAGCTCAGTTTGCAATGATTTCTTTAGCATTTAGTCTCAAAAACTGGATTGCTCTAGGAGATAAAGCCTTCTTCATTAGGATAACTTATTGTCATTAAACATTGGCTTTTTGGTATCTGACGTTATGCATAGTTATTAAGAAACCAACATTACTTTTTGTTAATAGAGAAGATCGCAGTGGGAACTTAAATAAATTCCAATTTTAATTTAGTCACAACTTATTTTGAACACTCAGTCATGTGGTTTTCAGTTTCCTCGTGGGTGACACGGAGATAATCTCTGTGACGCTTTCCTCCCAGGGGCACTAACCACACCCTTCTTTCTGTCAAATGAAGAAACTTTAATTCCCTCAAAACAACAAACCCCACATCAATCATTGGGTCAAATACTGCTGCTTTCTCTAAAAGATTCCATCTGATCTCTCTTTCATGATCACAGGGACCATATGTCTTACTTTTAATGGCTTGCGATGTCTGAATTTTATACCTACCTTTGCTATTCACTACTGTGGCAAGATCCTAGAGACACGAGGGATGGATGATGTCAAGACATATTGTCCATGGTTGTACGCCAACCATAACCACAAAGAATGATGTCATTTGAATTTTGATGGGCATTGCATCAATTCTGTAGATTACCCTCGGTGAAATAGTCGTGTTCATACATTAACTCTGCTGCTCCAGGACCATGGAAGGCCTTTTTGTTTAGTATCTTTCAAATATCTTACTATAACAAATTAATATTTTATTATATACCTTGAATGGGATATTTTTCCTAGTTTCCGTCTGAGCAAGTTCATTATCAGTATATTTGAAAGATGCTTGGTTTGTATGCTGATTTTGTAAGTTGAAAGGTTGCTAATCGGGTAGAGAGACCCTGCCTCAAACACAAGCTGGACAGCATCCAGAGGAGTGACACCTTGGCCATCACCATCTTAACATCTGGTCTTCCCCTACATGGATAAACACGCGCATACAGACAGTACACCTGAACATGTATGAACACGTATGAACACAAACAAATGTGCACACACATCGGAAGTGGAAAAGTGGCTTTGGGAAGCAGCAGATACTCTTTCCTGATGTACACAAAGATGCAGCACGGGATACAGGACCCAGCTCTCCCTCTTTGACTCAATATACCTTACTGTTTAATGTGTGAGCTTTAATCTCAACAACAGAGTACAGGCACATCTTATGCAAATTAGATTGAACCAATCTGAGATTGCTGATACAGAAGAGTATTATGTTACTGCATAAAATTGCAATGTTTAAAAAGCAGCCATGAACTGCAAGATTCAAAGCTAAACGGTTGGACTAGTGGGTGGCCAACTCAGACACCAACTGCCACCCACAGTCACTGTGTTACATAGTATGATGGAACCCACACTTTTATTTATGTGCCGAAACCTCGGCACACAAGTCAATGCTGCATGTGTTACTGGCTGCACTCTAAACCCCATGCCAGATGTTACAGGCAATAAACCACCCGAGCCCCTAACAACTATGATCGATAATCTGTCATCTGATAATTCGAGAAAGAGTGCACTCTAAGATGCAGTGGAGAAAACAAATAAAATGTAGCAGCAGGGAAAAAATTAAATCCACAGCAACAGCACACCTACAAACACCTAGATCTCTGTGGAAACTAAGATTAAAATTATGAGCAAATCGTGTGGTGTGTTTGGGAGAGCATCCATCACGCAAAATGCACATCCTCTCCCTTTAAAAGTCCTCCTCTTCTAGCAATACCAACCCCTAGCTTCTATGCCTGAAAGACAATATATAAAACTGGAAGGAGCTTTGGGGATTTCCAATTTAACACCATGTTTAGCGATGCACAAAGAGAATGAGATTCTATGGTAAGCTCCCCGGAAGTCAGATCTGCTGTGTGTGTTTTTAATTCTCTTCGGGACACAGTGAGATGCTTCATGTTGTGGGGTAACGTTGAGGCTATTTTTATTCCAGATTCTAATGAGTCTCGAGTTTGTCACTAAGTCACCTTCATGGAGCTTACCTCCATAACACTTGTTCCACAACGAGGAAAAGAGAACCACATAGTCTTATTCCCTTCACTGGAGTGATCAGGGGTTTAGCAAACTAACAGGCATCAGACCTTGGCGAGGCTCATTGGTAAACAAAGCTCAGAGAATGCTGTGGCCTGCGTGGAGCGATGGATACAGGCGAGTTGTCACATATGCTGGGGGCCTGGTCCCAGGACATCTTAAGCAACATAAAGTGGGCATGTGCTCAGTGTCAGGGAACCAGGGTATCAGAACTGACCCACTGACCTATTTTGACTCAGCATTTGCAAAAAGCATCAGCATAAGGCTTTCACAAGGAAGTTCCCACAGCTGGAGGCATACAGAAATGCTGGAAGTTAGCTGGACTTGTACAAATGGAATCAGGGGCAGTTCTGTCATGGTATGCAGACTCGGGGCTTCTAAAGTCATGGACAGAACCCTCACCTACCACTCAGTTGCAACAAAATTGTTTTTTTTTTTACCAAGAAATTTCAAAAGCTTGTTTTCATTTTTTTTCCTTTCCGAGATGGCAGTTTTGATACAGGGCTAATTTCTCTCAACAGCACAGATCGATCAGAACTACACAGGCAATGCTGCAGACTTAAAGAATGAGGTGTGTATGACCTGTGCGTAGACTCCGATGTGAACCCGATAAAGTCTGGGTGAGACTTCAGCAAGAGCAATGCAAGGAACGCAGGTAAGACTTGCAGACGTAGGGTCTTACAACTGCCAGGGGAATGTTCTTCCTTTGCCTTTATTCCCCTCACACACTAAATGCTGGGTTTTCTGAGTGCTCTCCGTGAACTCTGTGACCCCTCCAATCATCATTTCCAAATATACATGAATTCCTCACTGCCGCGCAGCTCTCCAGATGTGTGTGAGCATAGAAACAAAAGGCTATATATTTACACCCTGTGTCTCCACATTTTGGATCCCCTCCAGACACCATTCTGAACATGACACTCCGATGCAGGACACTAAAAATGGTTCTCGCCTCAAAATAAAACCTTTAAAGATCCCTTAGTGGCTATTCAGGGACCGGAATTCAATTTCCACTCTCCACCCTTTAGCCAGCTGTAGATTCGGAATGCTCACATAAAACACCGAGACTGTGCACTTCACGGCAAATTTGATTTTTCTTCTACAATAGAATTGCGAATCACAGTTACCACAAGCTGCACTTTTGCTTAGATAATATACAAAGCAATAATGGACCTCATTAAAGGATAACAGATCCTTTAAAACTTTTATTTTATAGGTAGCTTTCACATAAGCTTTGGGCACACCTACCTACCGCATCAAGCATGTAAAATCTAAGACTTCAAATCATACGGCTCTATATTTTAGGCCGTCATATCTCAAAGCACAACTTCTTAAAATCTTTTATTACAAGTAGTTTGTGCACATAAATGTTACATCACAACAGCAGAGAGAGAGAGAGAGAGAGGGAGAGAACATGTAAACGTTTGCAAACTACATAAATACCATAGTACCTGCCTTGAAGTTATTCTTTAAGTCAGAATAGTCTCTAAATGTCTCACATAGAAAACACTGGTCAGTAGCCTATGTGTATGAAACACTATTTTTGTTTTTAACTGATCTGCCTTTCATAGGTCTTTGAAGGAGAAAAAAAAATGCAAGATCAAAAATTCAGTCCACAAGTAAGATAGAGTATGCTGGCAGCTTTGGTTAAAATACTAGATGTGCAGTTTCTTTGAACATGGAATCCAGCAAACCCATCAGTGGTATCCAGACCACCAAGACGGAGGATCTAGGATCTAATCATGCTCGTATTTGACGCTATTTGGAAGAGGTTCAGCCTGCCGGTCAATATCATCACTTACTCTGCTGTACAGTTGCCCCTTCAGAAGTGAACAGTGTTTTCTCTTCTTGTTTAGAACATAAAGACAATCTCTAAAGCCAGGCAGTGATCTAAACTCGCCATCACGGATGGGCTTCGTTAAATGAAGTTGAATTGTATAAGTAGAGGTGGATGTACACCCGTGTGTGTAGCATGTACACCGACGTGTACAAAGGACAAAAAGCTCTTTCCATTCCAGAAGAGCTTCTACACTTCCACCCTTGCAATGTTCTCTTTCCTCAGAAAGTTCACGTGGTTATACACCAAGTTTACCCCAGAGTCTATACAGTTTGTTTCCAGATTTCTGCAATACATCTAGTTCCTGACCATGGCTCCTCTGGGGAAATCCAAGTCCACTGCTAAAATATTTTCTGAACGTTTTAAACCCACGCGGAAACAACTAGAGTCTAGCAGCTACACATGGAGGCTCAGGTACCATTATTTACTACTTCTTTTGACCTAGGACCTTCAACACCATCTTTGAAAACACACAGACCATGGCGGCAAGATGGTGGCAGAGCCCAGCATGCTTTGCGCGAGAGCTGGAGGATGTTCGGGGCGGTTCGCAGACGACGAGCAGGAGCCCACTGTTCATCTCTCCCTTTTCTGTGCATTCTTACTAAATACAGTATCTTATCTTCCTTGACAATGGAAACTTACAGGCCCCAGCAGTGATTCACGGAGCCCTCAAACAACCCTGTCCATGTGCTTTGTGAGACAGGCGAGGACTCTTAAGGGCTCCTTCCCCAGGGGAAGAGGGCGGAGGCGTCCTTGGCTTAGGAGCTGTTTTTATTGCACACTTGGCCCTGGCTGATGCTGTCCTCCAGGTACTGGCTGCCCGTGTCGCTCCTGCTGTGGATGGTAGAGGGGATGCGGGAGGGGTGCCTCTCGGCGTTGCTGTCGTGCGGGGCACAGCAGATCATCTTCCGCATGGTGTTGTACATGTCCTCGTCCTTGTACGAGTAGATGATGGGGTTCATGACGGAGTTGAGCAGCGCCAGCAGCAGGAACCAGCGCTTCACGTGCTGCACGTTACACTGCTTGCAGTTCAGGCCGTCCAGCAGCAGCACCACGAGACCCGGGGTCCAGCACACCACGAAGGCTCCTGCAGGAAGAGAGGAAGGAGTAAGCGCTGCTCAGACCTCCGCATGCTGACTGGGCTGAAAGGTCCCGTTCTTTTGTGTTTTGTCACCTGCCATGGGGAACTTACATCCTTCAGTAGAGGGTTAGAGGTGAGTGGGTGGGACACCCTTATGGCTACCTTGGTGATCTATCTCGATAGCCATTTGATACCCCAGGCCTCATTATGGATAAAAGCTAACCTTTATAAAGTAATTATAGGCCGCTCTACATGCGTGAGCCCCAGCAGTGAACCACATTAGAAGGCTGCTACACTTATTCACATTTGACAGAGAGGAAACTGCAGCTCCATTCCTAGCATCTGTGTGCGGGGCTCCAGAACTCAATCTGACCCATGCTGCTGTCCCCGGCTTCAGACTTTTAAACACTCCCTTGAAAATTCTAGCAATGACTAATGCACCCAGCACACAACTCCCCCAAGTCACCCCACCACCACCAAATGACGCTGTACAATGGCCATTGTCAGGGGCAGGCAGCCATGGCCCCTACAGCATTATCTTTAGACTTGGATTAAGTCAAAAGTTCCATTCATCACAGACGCACACTGTTCTCTGTGACATGTTCACAGGCTGTTTACTTAATCGCTTGCTGAGATCTCCCAGGGTTTTGTAAGGAACAATTCTCTCTCCTGGTGTCATAGACAGAAAGAAATGTGCCTCATGGAGCGTGGTGAAACATGAACACCATCCACGAGTAGCTGGATCACACTGACCTTCCCTCTCAGCCCAGTGGTGTTACAGCAGGTTCAGTGTGGTGCTGCTTAGTTAACACTGCCTTGGGCAACCTTTGATATGCTCAGTACGAGCCAGACCTGGTGGGAGAACTGCTTTTCTTGTTTACCTCATAGGATCCCTCTGTGTGATTGGCAGCAGAGAAGATAGGGACTTTGCCCACGATAAATAGGTTTTGGGAGACACCTAATTCTGAGTGGATGCTCTTCCTCCACAGTGGTATTCTTCACCGTGATGGGACCCATCTCCTTATGACGATATGGTTCTTTCTCAGTGGCCTTATGATGCCACTACTTACAAGTCAAGAAACAGTCACCTCAAACTTACGATGTGCTTGGGGCTGGGCCAGACAGTGTCAGGGAGCCACCAGCTAACATGGAAAACAGAATGCACCAAGTCTATGAAACCGTATCAACAACTGGTTACTCTGTTGGTTAGAACTAGCTCTGGGCAGTTTTCTTTTCTTTTCTTTTATTAACTTGAGTATTTCTTATATACATTTCGAGTGTTATTCCCTTTCCCAGTTTCCGGGCAAACATCCCCCCTAACCCCCCCCCTTTCCTTCTCTATGGATGTTCCCCTCCCCATCCTCCCCCCCCTTGCCACCCCTCCCCCAACAATCACGTTCACTGGGGTTCAGTCTTAGGGACCCAGGGCTTCCCCTTCCACTGGTGCTCTTACTAGGCTATTCATTGCTACCTATGAGGTCAGAGTCCAGGGTCAGTCCATGTATAGTCTTTAGGTAGTGGCTTAGTCCCTGGAAGCTCTGGTTGCTTGGCATTGTTGTACATATGGGGTCTCGAGCCCCTTCAAGCTCTTCCAGTTCTTTCTCTGATTCCTTCAACAGGGGTCCTATTCTCAATTCAGTGGTTTGCTGCTGGCATACGTCTGGGCAGTTTTCTACTTGTTGTCCACATAAACGTGGTTGTATGTGAGGGCCGGAGATGAGAACCTGTCTGAAATACTGCGTTTGGGCTTCTGAGCTGAGGCTTGGCTTGGACCAAAGTTAGACGTGTAAGAGTAGAGGTTAGCTTTCTAATTTATAATTATACACCACCAAAGCCTGCTGTTTTCTCCATTACTCCTGTTTGCTTGTTTGTTTTTCTTGTCTGACTAGCATGTGGGTAAAGAACTGGATATGAACTTCAGTGAGATAGGCACTTAATGAACAGCTCCTGGGGATCCAAGCCACAGGGTAGGGGCAGGGCTTCCCTCCTCCACCCTACATCAAGGGCTTCATGGCACATCTGGATTTTTACACAGTGGCACACATCCTTTGGCAGATGTGCAATAAGTTATTCAGCTTGGACCATATTTTGTTAAGAGGGTAAAAGAGGATGGGATGACTCAGTTTATTACACAGACCAATTTATTTAATTTTATTTAATTTTATATACTACATATGGGTATATTGGTAGTGGAACATCAGATCCCTATCTTTAAAAAGATTTATTTTTATTGTTTTTTAATGAAGCGTGTCTGTCTGGGTATCTGTACAGGAATGCGGGTGCCAGTGAAGGTGTCCAGAGACATCAGATGAGCTGGACTCACAGGTGGTTGTGAGCTAGCTGTGGTCAGTGCTGGGACCTGAAATCAGGACCTCTGGGAGAGCAGCTCGTCCTCTTAACCACTGAGCTATCTCTTCACACCCCAGGGCATATTTCTTACTGCTGGGCTTGGTGAAGTCTTTGAAAAGCACTAGTTTGAACCTCTCTGAGGCTCTATCCAGCTCCAATGGTCTGTATTTTCCACAACAAATTTTATTTTTCTTGCTGTTTCTGAAAGAGGGTGGCAGTGTTGTCAAGACACAAGAGCTAAAGAAGCCAGACATCAAGAGTGGAGGCTGCCAGCACTGATGGGGGAGTCTCTTCTGTATGAAATTGCCTAATTGCAAAAAAACAAAAAAACAAAAATAAAAACAAAAAAACAAAAACAAAAAAACCCCACAAACAAAAAATTAAAACAAAACAAAAAACTCCAGTGGGAGTGTTCCAGTGTCCTCAGAAGAAAGCAAAAGGAATGGGAAGAAAGGAAAATAATGGAAGAGAAAAAAACAAAAAACAGGCATCTGATTTAGACTTTGTTAACCATACAGTAACATTTAATAAACGGGGAGCTTCCAAGCCAACAAGAGGGGGTGATGGAGCTGAAGGGAAAAGACCTCACTAAGAAAGAAGGAAGTTTTCAGATAGGGACGGTGAGTGTGTATGTCTGTGTGCATGTATGTGTCAGTGAGTGTGTGTCTGTGTGAGTGTGTATGGGTGTGTGTGAGTGTGCATGTAAGTGTGTCGTGTGTGTGTATAGTCTGGGTGAGTGTGTATGGGTGTGTGTGTGTATGGGTGTGTATGAGTGTGCATGTAAGTGTGTCCATGTGTGAGTGTGTATAGTCTGTGTGAGTCGGGGAGTGTGTGTCTGGGTGAATGTGTGAGTCTGTGTGAGTGTGTGTTGTTTGTGTATGTACGAGTGTGTGTGAGTGATGTTAGTGTGTGTTTATCTGTGTGTGTATGAGTGTGTGTGTGTATTTAAATTTTGAAAGCTCTACTCCACACTCAGCACATTGGTTTGTATTAGTCAATCAGGTGACATAAACACTACAAATAAGCCTTTAATTTGGTGCCTCATTTGTCATAACATGCTAATTCACACACACACACACACACACACACACACACACTTCATTTTCTCTTTTTTCAAATAGCTTATTCGGTAATAACATGACACTTTTTATTGAACCCCAATTATATGTCGGTATTGTTTTGTTAATTTTTTATGAATTAACCACTTAATCTTTCAGTGTATTTCTCTGAAATAGACACTAGCACAATTTTCATTTTATCCCTGAGGCCTGCTGCCAGGTGACCTGCTGAAAGGCACCGTCTAACTGATAACTGGCCAGGCCAGGATTTCAAACCAGGGAGCCTTGCACCTGTCCCCCGTGCTGGGCTGGCCATCTGGCAGTGGGTCAGAATGTGTTTTCCTGCAAAGGGAAGGAAAAGAAGTGCTCCTGGATTCTGAGGTTCCATTCTGTCACATCTGACTGTGTAGCAGCAGCCAAGTCAGTTCCTGATGTGCAAGAGGGAGATTTTCTGGTAGGAAAGGGAGAGAAAATAGAAGGTGAAGGTAGACCAGATGGACCAAGAGAAGAAGTGAAGCTAGTCAGAGGGTAAAGGAGAAATAATCATGCTGATCTCTCCTGTTTATATTATTTTCAGTAAATAATGAAAGACAAGTCTCCTCTGAGAGAACAACCTAAGCTCGGCAGTGGGGGGTGGGGGGTGGTGGAGGGAGGCTGATTACCTATAGAATAGGTGTTTCATGCTGAGGCCTACATCCTACACACTAACTGGGATAACATAAGGCTCTTGTATCCTGAAGGCCAGGTTCTCATCCAAGTGCTCCACACAGAGCAGGTACTGCTGTGTGTGATCTAACAGTTCATTTCCTAGAAGCTCTTACCATGCATCAGCCAAAAGGTATGATGCTAATCTCTCAAAATATTTTAAATGGCGTGTCAGGAATAGTTTGGGCCCCGGGAATCTGTAATAGCAGCAAATTCTTAAAGAATGTGGAAAAAGTGGATGTGTATGGGCAACTGTATTAATCCTTAAAACCAGGAGGAAAGGGGCTGAGATGTGTCTGGTAGAGTTGCTTACCTAGCACATGCATGCAATATTAAAGGAATGTTCTCTCTCTCTCTCTCTCTCTCTGTCTCTCTGTGTGTGTGTGTGTGTGTGTGTGTGTGTGTGTGTGTTTTGTTTCTTGTCTCAATGCACAGACAATTACTGCTAGGAACTACCAGGGTTCAAAGAAGCCATGATGTGATCAAGTTTTCACCTAATAATAGAATCAGCAGTAACCAATAGGCGTCAGTCCACTGGTGCCTATCTGGAAACAAGTGCAAGAAATTAGGAATGCTTGTCTTGGGGAAGGTTAGGAGAAGACATGATGGGTCAACTGTGTTCTAAAACCTGCATGTTGATCACACAAAGAGATAAGCATAGACTTCTCCTGGGGTGTTCCAAAAGGTCACATGGAACAGATGGAGGTGGACGAAGACGTAAGATTTGGATGTAAGGCTTCAAGTAAATGGAGGGATTTAAGAGAAGCCTGCTATGTGCAAGTCGAGTCTCGCTGGGCCACATATGTCCTTTGTCTACATCATTCTAGGATGTGTCAGGGGAATTCTAATGTTAAAAATAAAGATATGCTAAATTTCTTCTGAACTTTTTCCATTTAGGAAATTGCCAAATTCTATGTTAACTTTTAGATTCAACTCATTATAAAATTCAGACAAATTTGACTTGTTTTCGGGACATATGCAGTGCCTCACCTAAAACCTGATCAAGGTGAATTCTCTAAACTGTTAGCTTTGCACATTAGCTAGCCATCCGAATTACCAGGGAACTTGAGTGCATGTGCACGTTTGTGCGTGTGTGTGAAGGTGCACATGTGTGTGAGTGTACATTCACGTGTGCGCACTTATAGACAAACTTGGATGCCATGTTCACATGTTGTCCGCCTTGGTTTTTTTTTTTGATATAATCTCTCAAGAGCTTGACACTTATCAAATGGGTTAGTCCTGCTGGCCAGCAAGTGCCAGAGATGTGCCCTGTAATCTACTCACCACTGAGATAATGTTCATGTAACTCTCTACCCACCACTACATTCAGGTTCTGATGTAACCCATTACATGGGTTCTGATGACCAAACTCAGGTTTTTATGCTTACGTAGCAAATATGTTACCCACTGAACAATCTCCCCTGCCCAATAAGAGAAAATTTTAATAACCTACCTTCTGGCCAGTAGACCAATAGACCTAGTATCAGCAACTCTGGAAGTGTGTAGAACTCATAGACTCCCTGGGGGAGCATAAGGTACAGCCCATTTTGTAGAGTATCGCTAAACCGACACAAGATGATTTAAACAAGCTGACCCAGACGACAAAAATCAGACACCATATTTAAAAGGGAAAAGAGGAAGAATCCTTCAAAATGAGAAAGACATTTCTCTAGAGATCAAATTCCATACCACAGATTTGGAGGGAAAAAACGGCTCATGTTCACATGTATAAATCAGTGTGCAAATCCTAGCCCCAAACGAGTCTACAGGCAAGACACACACGGGTCCTCCTCTGGGCGCCATCAACTCTTTGTTTGCTTTGCCAGAAGCTCCTTCCAACCCCCCTGATCTGAGGTCTAGCTTTCCTTCCAAGCTTAGCTCCCACCCACGGTGGTCAGTCCTTCCTTTCAGTTCCTTGAGTCCCTTCTACTGCAGCATCCACATGCCTCTGGGTACCCTGCCTGCTTCAGTCCATTTTATCACTGCCCCCAGAGCGCTTGGCCAGGAGGAGTGCTTAGAGCTTCAGATGCTTCCCATTTAAAGCACAACCAGGCAAGATCGCTATTTTCGTCTTCTAGGTGATGAACTTTGACCTTTAGAGTACTTGAGCTTGAGCCCTGGGTGGAAGGTGCTGTTTCCCTGCACAGGCTGTTTGCATTGCACATTATTTAAAGAAACTTTTTTAATGCACAGCCCTTATCTCCAGACCTTCTGGAAGTCCCCTAAGCAAGCAAGCTTCACCTTAGGCATCTCTGTAGTCCTTAGCGTGAAGCTCTGCATCCAGCAGGAATGGAGATGAGTCAGATGAGCCTGACTGGAGGCTACAAAGAGTCACACACACAGCCAGGCACTATGCTAGCAAGCTGCCATCGCCTGCCACTGCTGACAGTGTACAAGTCTGCCTCTCAGGACTTGGCAGGAACAGAAACCAGGCCCCATGACTCCAGCAGCTCTCGGAGAAGAACTCAGAGGAAGAAACATTCTGTCGAGCTGGGTACTGAAGGCCAAGAATGACTGTGCAGAGGGATCAGAAAGGGCTCAAGGCACCTGGGGGAATCCCGAACACCTCAGGATGGTTTTAAACCAGGTAAGCCAGTGGGGAAGTCAGAGGGAGCCTGAGAACTGAAATCTAGACAAGCTCTGGTATAGTTCCACACTCTTAGGAATGTGGGTTACGTAGCTCAGACTCTAGGTGCCTTCTTCAACAACTTCACCCAGAGAAATGAGCTGGAATGCCCTTGGACATCCATTCTAGATGACAGATTAACTTCTCTCCCAAGCATCTGAAGTGGTGTGAGTTTTGTGCCCCTCTTGAGAGGATTAAGAAAACATTTTTTTTTGGTATGGTTCATAAAGGAACCAATAAGGAAGACTAGGTCAAAGGTTTCTCAGTCTCTGTAGCAGCTCAATGGGTCGTGAAATCAATTTAGTAGTTCACAAGCAGCACTGAGGAGAGAAACGAACTAAGGAGAAGCATCAGCATGTACAAAGTGCAGTGAAAGTGTATTTGTTTCATAAAACATGCTTCCGTCACATACACAGTGTGTGTACTGGGATTTGGAGCTATGGCATTTCTGATTGCAGATCCCAATTTAAAACTAAACTCGAAAATCTACTTCTATGTGTTACTTCTACATGTTAGTCGTTTTTGAATCACCTTTTTAAAAGTGAAGAATACCTTTCCCATCAGGATTTTTAGTCAGTTTTTTTTTTTTTTCATTTTTACTAAAGAGACCATGGGCGAGGGAGTGTTGGTTAAGCTTCACACAGCAAATCTCCTCTCATCTTTATCCCATGGGCCTCTCATCCCCATCGCATACTGTTCCAGTTTGAATCTGTTCCCCTATCCCCAACCCTGGGGAACACTTGTTCCCCCAACGGGTGGCGCTGTTTTGACAAGCTGTGGAACCTTTGGAAGGCGAGGGCTCATTGGAAAGATTAGGAGATAGATGCTTGGAGGTATAACACTGTCTCCTTCATATCCCACCCCCGTTTCTTATCCGCCCCACCTTCTCACCAACACGGACTAAGTAACATCTTCCTTACTGTGACGGGCTAGAATCCTCTCTGAAGCCCCCTTATGTTGCTTCTGTCTGGTAGCTTGTTATAGTGACAAGAAACCCCAACTCACCTTACACCCATTTCCGTCCTTGGGGTGCCCACTGACCACACTCTGGAAACTACTGCTACCCAAGGAAGCTTTTTGATGCTATTGACTCTTGTAAGTCTTACATCCCATAGCCAGGCTTTATCCACTTTCTCAGACAGACAGACAGCGGTTAGAATGTAACTCTGCCCCCAGCTGCATCATGGTTGCCTCAGCAGGGGAGCCCGCTTACCGTGCTAGCTGCTACCAAACGAAAAGGAGATGTGAACAAGGTATCTCCCAGATTAACCAGTTCCCCCAGGAGTGCTTTAGCGTGATAAGCCATGAGAACCCCCAGCCTGGCCCAGTCATCTGAAGACTGGCGGAAGTCCAGAGGGAAAACTGGCCAGGATCTGAAAAGGCTTAGATGGATGACAGGAGATGTGTCTGAGGGCGAGAGGGAGAGACAGAACTTGAAGACATGTTGCTTTCTTGGATCTAGGCAGTGAGGGTACGGTAAGAATCAAGAAGACCCGGGAAGCATGCATCTGGGATTGCCAAGCGGAAGATACTGAGGAGGGCTCTGCCTGGGGGCGGTGGGGAGAGAAAACGGTTCTTCCGTTACAGGCACTTAGAGCGTGTGTAGCTTTTTTCCATGTAGAGAGCAACTGGAAACAAGGTTGCCACTCTGAGAGCAATGTATACAAATGTTGACTTGGGAGCCATCAGCTGTAGGCTACAACTGAAGCCGTACACTGTTCTGTCAAATAAATATCTACTAAGTAAGTGCCTACCACAGCAGACCCCAGAAGTGACTGCCCTCATGATGACAACATTTGAATGAGAAGCTTAATTCCCTTCATTGCCAAGTGACCGGTCAGTTGTACTAATCACACACAGTTATTTCTTAATGGCATTTAATGCTCCTCTGGTATCTGTTGTAGAGGCTGATAGTCTACTTAGACCATAGATGAACTGTCTTCTCATGATCAAATAAACTAGTTTGAGTGCCATACTTGAAAGTCAAAAACGATGAGCTATCAAAGTTAGTTTTTAATCACACGCTAGAATAGTCACGCCAAGCACTGAGATGAGAACTTGAGGTCTTCAATTTAAGGTTATCGAAAGCATCCAATTAAAGACATCACAGGCACATTAGAGGTCACATCAAGGGACACCATTGCTCCAGGCAGGCCAATTGCCCCCAGTCATGTATTTAAGATGGTTTAGCATTCCTGGGGGGGGGTGACTGTCACACTGGCTTCAATTGTCAACTTGGCAGGATAACTAAGTAGTCTAGGAAGAGGGAACCTTCTGAACTGCCAGATCAGAAAGGCCTTTGGCTGTGTCTGGGAGGCATTTTCAAAACTGCCAGTTGATGTAGAAGGGCCCAGACCACTGTGGGCAGTGCCATCGTGGGGCAGGGGTCCTAGGTTGGATAAGAAGGAAGCTGAGCAAGCTACGGAGGGCGAGGCAGCCATTAGTGTCCCCAGTCTTCACTTCAGTTTCTGCTCCACGTTCCTGCCTTATGTCCCTCGACGGTGGGCTGCAGCATACAGGACAGAATAAATCATTCCTCTCCTGAGCTGTGCTTGCTCATGGGGTTCATCCCAACAGGCAAGCAATCTGGAACAGTTTGTGCCCATAATTAGTCTCCAGTTGCACAAAGCATGATACCCAGGACTCATATGCTTCTATTCCTGCCTCTTAGATGTGTATCCAGATTTTCATCTGTTTAAAAATTTACATGTGCAATTAAAAGGAAAACCCCAAAACTTGGACACGAGAGTAGCTCACAAAACACTCATCCGGACAAAAACAGGCCACGCAGACCAGTCTCACTCTGGCCCACGGACGACTAATTTCATCAAACGGGAGGACGTAGTTTAAATCTGTTCACTCTGTCATTCTTTGTTTTTAGCCCAGGCAAAAGAAGCCACAGAGTGAAAAGCAATACCAACTTAGGAAGCCACAGGGCCGTCTGAGTCACTAAAATAGAAAATTACAGCCCCACATAAAAATCAGGTGGTGACCCGCACCCTGGCAAAGCAGCCTTTATATTTACAAAGCGAAATCAAAGCGAAGCAAAAATGCGAAGTAAATCGGTGTCTTGGGGTGAAGCTTCAGAATGTCTGTGTCATACGTTAACAGAATATTTAGGGGAGAGTGTTTTTACGATATTGACGAATTTGCTCCATGATTTCTAAAGGATGCTTCCGGATGTCTTTGTATTAGAATTCAAATTCATTTACAGACAGCATTTTAGAAGTCGGATAACTGAGGGGGAAAAGACTGCCCCGTGTCTGAAGATGTACAGATGTGGATAGATGAAGGGTGGTGTGCACGCTTTGGCAAATCTGAACGGCTTCAAACAGATGCTGAGTGGGGAAACTGCCCACAGAGACTCGTCTGACACTGGTGTTTTCACGGTCCAGACGCCGGATTCTAACAAACGGTTTTTAGACACTTGTTTTAAATTTGTGGCCAGCTTCAGAAAGTTGGAGCCCTTCGTGCCAAGCCTGAAGCAGAGGCCACAGCCAGCGCCTAATTCTAGTCTTTAACTTGGGGCAAGAGCTGGAAATCAGAAATTTTGTTATCGAACACTGTCTCTACGTCTAGATTCCACTTTAAACAGCTTGTGTGTGGACCCCCAATACCTCAGAATCTCAGTTCTCTCAAGGGCCTCCCACCGTCTGAGGAAGCCTATAGAGTGGGGGATGTTTGGCACAATATAAACACTGACAGACACTGATTCGCTAACCCGAGAACTTACAAAGGACTTCCCACAGAAGCCCCTCTTTTGGAACAAGAAGCCACCTTTGGCCCCCTTACCCAGAATGTTACCTTTTCAACTGTGGGCATGAAATAGTTTATGACACTGACTGCCCTTAGAACACAACGGCGTCCTGGGGGGGGCATAAAAGGGATATCATTGATGGGTTCTCATTTTCAAATAGCATGGGAAGTTGGCCCAGGTAGGTACCACTGAGAGCTCAGAGGAACAAAACAGGAAGAAGTTGGCCCTGGGGGAGGGGGGAAAACCACACTTCCTTACAGAGACTAGAAAGTGGGGAACGAAGCACTGTATCACAGAAGTGAGGTACCACTCACTTCTGCCTCACAGCACAGCCACCTTGGCAAATCACCCATGATGCTACTTGTCTCGGAGCCCAGATATGTGCGTTGTGCTTCTAACAGTCTCTGACAATCGAATACGATTTCTCCTTGAGAGAAGCACCCTTACCAAACTCATCCTAGAGGGAAAGAAGGCGTGAATTCCGGCAGGCTCTTGAAATCCTGTCTATGACCAAGGGCAACCCAGCTCACTTTCCACAGCCTATAGGATATAGGATATGGGCTATAGGATATAGGCTAAAGGATATAGGCTATAGAATGAGCAGACGAGAAGGCACCGCGGGAGCTTGGTGAGAATTTAGTATGATGATCTAGGGAGAGTGCCTGACACAGAAAGCACTTTCAAAACGTTGGTTCTGACTGCCCAGCAAAGGCTGGTCCCTTCTGCTGTACTTCCTAGATTTATAAGCAGACCTGGTAGTGTGCTTTGGCTTCTACAGTGTGTGCACACGGGCGCACACGTGTACACATGCCTTATTTTCATCCACTTTCTGCGGCTACAGCAGAATGCCACATGGTGGGTAGATCACAAGCAACAGAGGTTTATTTAGTGTGTGCACTGGGAGAACTAAGTGCAGGGCCTGCTTTTGGTGATCGCTTCACGCTGCGTCATAACATGGCAGAGGAGCGAGAGAGTGTAACCTTGTCACGGATCTACTGTCAACACAATTAACCCATTCCTGGGATCATGACATCCATTCTCCGCTCACGGCCCAGTCACCTCTTCAATGGCCGATCTCAGAACGCTGCTAGCATGGTGACTGGGTTTCAACATGACCTTTCAGAGGAGACGATTAAACTGTTAATGAGGATGCACATTCAAGTGTACAACTCCTCACACTCGGCCCCGCTCTTGCTCATACGTGGAAGCCCTACTGGTTTAAAAGCAAGAACGTGGAGAAGAGATCCCTTTGGTATCTTACTCAGCATGGGAAACCCAGTGCCTCCCAGCCAAATAGATTGTGCAAAAAGACTTGTCATTTTAAAGTAAATAAATCCCAGATCTTGAAGGGAGCCCAGATCCTGTCTTCTATGGTCTTTAATTGATGACTCTAGTTCTCTGTTCTGAATCTCTTCCTCTGTACATTGCTGGTATTGGACAAAAGGCTCCTCCTGGCTCTTGAATAACTGTGAGTTTTACCTTCTGTCTCCTTCAGCCATGTTCTAATTGATCAAGGGAAAGATCAAAATGGCTATTCTTCATAGCTTCAAATGAAAGAATTTTTGGGTATAGTTTGAGATGATTATCACATAAATCCAGTCAAAACTGGCACATTGACAGGCATCAGAATGCTACCAGATGTTTATTCAATATTCACTTAACTGATAGTGGATACTGGTTAAGTTCTGAACGCTGCACTAACTGTTGGATGACCAAGACAAGGAGGCGGCAGAATATACAGGTAGCACAGAAGATTGCCCATGGCATGCACAAGGGTGTTGTCTTAGTGAGCTTTCTGTTGCCATGATAAAGCACCATGACCAAAAGCAACATGGGGAGGAAAGGGTTTATTTCATCTTACAGCGTGTAGTCCCTCTTGAAGGGATGTCAGGGTAGGAACTCAAGGAGGAACCCTGGAGACAGGAACTGAAGCCGAGACCATGGAAGAACACTAGTTACTGGCTTACACACCTTGAAAGAGTAGCCTTGCATAATCTATGCCCATATGATGTGTGTATACAGGGCTTCATGCGTGTACTTACCATGTGTGCATCACACTGCCCAAGGAAATGCCACTCACAGGAATCTGTTATTAGTGGTGACCTCTGGAGCTATCTGATAGGAGGACATTGCTCTAGTAGGTCACAGTGCTCCTCCAGAGCTTAATGAACACTGTGAGATATATATGATATATATATATATGTATATATATATATATTACATAGCTTAGTACTTTCCAATGGCTATAGATAAGTTAATAGATGTGACCTCACAGACGCCCTCCTGATGAGCATCTGCAAACTCATTTTACCAAGCTAAGATTTGCCATTTCCAATAAGATGTTTTTTTAAGGAATTTCACCTAGAAAATTAGTTACTCTTGAGGCCAGAATCATTCTGTGAGCATTCTAAATTTCTCAGATTCTTTTTTTTTCCTGCTTGAGGTTTTTGCTGGATAATTTTTAAGTACTCTTTTTTTCCTTTTGGTTTTTAAAAAAAACTCTTGGAAATCAACCAACTTTATATAATCCAGCTAACAAGTTCCCCAACCGAAATCAATGGTTAGAAATAGGTCATTGTCAGAGGTTGGATTTGGACTGAATATGATCAAACTGTATGGCATGGGTGTATGAAACTATCAAAGGATAGGTCAGTAATATTCTAAAAACTAAGACTAAATTAAAAAATGTATCACATCAGCAGAGGTTGACTGAATAAATTATGATTTATCCAAACAGCGACATAAGCCGTCAAGGAGAATATTAGTATGGATATGACATATGCCCATAATTTATTGCTTAAATAAAAATAAACCATAAAACATTATGCATGGTCTGAACATATTATGCTTAAATGAATTGATTAATTCATTAAATGAGCAGATTCATCAGTTATGCACTCATGATTATGTATCTGTGCACCTAGAAATGCTCTCAAAGCAGACACGTAAAACTCTTAGCAGACGGATATAATCTCTAGTCGGCAGGCACGACCCAAACAGCCTTTATTTCTTCCCTATGTATTTTTCATTGGTGTGTTTTTGCCACAAGCACATCTTTGTTTTAAATCATATTCCTCCACTAAAACTATTAATGTTTAAATGCTGGGGGTAAGTACATCGTCATACATTGGATTTCTACTGTAACAAACGAAGTCAGATGATCCCACAGATCGAGATGCCAGAAGATCACAGCTGCCTCTCCGTTGTGTCTGTGGTTAATTCACTAAATGGGAAAATTCAAAGCAAGGGTGTGAGTCGCCGAGCGGTAAAATCATGCTGCAGGACCAGTACAGATAAATTACACAAAGCACAGTGTCTGCCATTAGAAGGCTCATTCTCATTTCTTTGTATTTGTTGTAACGTAAGTCACGGGGTTAAACACAGGATATACCTAGTGCTGGGCAGTCGTTGTGGCACAGACTTATAATCCTCACTAGTTAGGAGGCTGAGGCAGGAGGATCACAAATTTAAAGCCAGCCTGGGCAACTTGCCAAACAGACCTTGTTCTAAAATACAAACTAAACAAACAAAAGTAAAAGGATGTCTGGGACTGTAGCTCAGAGGGGGATACATGGGACTGTAGCCCAGAGGGGGATGTTCAGTCTCTACCCCTGCAAAGAAAACATAAACGATAGAAGACAAAGTGACCTGGACATCGATCGTCTTGAGCCCAAAGGTCCCAAATGATCACTGACCCTCTGCCCCCAGAGCACAGCGATGACGACTCCCATCTGAACACAGGGGCACCTGGGAGGTAGAAGTGCCAATGGATTGGGTAGTAGGTGTGAGAGGTATGGTGGATCTTTTCAGTTACCTAGGCCCATCCTACAAGAAGACTTCTAAGTAGAAGCATTCCCACACGTCCTCGTACCCGGATCCTACTGACTACAAGTCTGTCTTTCCTGTCTACTGCAGTACGACAGTAGGCATCCCCTACCTGGCCCTGTGGGTGCTACCTCTTCTCAAAGGGACAGGAGGCCATTCCAGCTGCGATTCCAGCGAGAAATACCCGGAATGTGGTCATGTATTTGACTGTTTGATTCCCAGGCAGTGGTGTTTGGGAGATTAAGGAACTTAAAGGACATGGAGCTTCATTGAAGGAACCATGTCACTGAGATGGGCTTTGAGCACTTAGGGCCTGACTCAACTTCCCTTTTGTTGTTTTCTACATGTGGTTGAAGATTTGATCTCTCGTCTCTCTGTACTCTGTCATGTCTCTCCTATCACAATGGGTTCTCCCATGAAATTATAAGCCCAAATAAACTCTTTCTCCATCAGCGTCTTTGGCCATGGTGTTTTAGTACAGCCTCAGAAGTAAATAGTGCAAGCCACACGCTCCCAGTGGTTCTTACAGCTTTAAAAGCATTGTTGTCCTCCCATTCACTGTGCGGCCTGAGGTACTGGAGGGCTGGAAGCAACTACATTTGCTAGGAACTGCAACTAAATTGTCAAACTAAGCCAATGGAGCGCTGAAGGATAGACCTTAGGGAAGCATTTTCTCTTTGCAGACCATTTTCCACCACAGTCACAGCCACTGATTGTTAAGGACACTAAGGAAAAACAAGTCATTGCTTTACCCCCAGAGTATTGAATTAGGGCCAATGTACCATTAGAGACTCATGG